>NC_086158.1:33576422-33846422 GCF_035149785.1 Candoia aspera | reverse complement strand
GCGCGTAGGAGACGGAGAGGAAATTGCAAGAAAATTTAAACACTTTAATTTTCTATACCTTATAATTAATATTTACTTTTTCCACAATTGACAAATAACTGGACCATCCATAAGTGAATAAGCTAATGGTTATTTTCATTTAAAAACATACAAATATAATTAATTTATAACATGGCCATTGTCATGAGTAAGGATGTCGAGCAGGGGGCTCCCATCCAGACTGTAAAGCACATGCGTAGCACTGAGGAATTAGGTAGCCATTCCAAGAGACACAGATCGGGCCCGCCTTAACCTTTGGGGTTTATATGTCTGGGTTTTTCCCACGGTTCATCAGTTTGTTAGGATTTTCCTGTTATGTAGCAGTAATAATACACTAGAGACCTGTTCCTTGTCTCAGCATGGTTCCTGGCTGTTAGGACATCAATCCTAACAAACTCCTACTCCCATTGAAAGAGGGAGGAACAAAGAAAAATAAAGGAGAGACATTTGGGAAAATGTCTTCAGAAAACCAGGAAATCCGGCAAGCCATCCAACAATTGGCAGCAGCCCTGCAACAACAACACCAACAAGTAGATCTCCAGATCAACACATTACAAGCTGCCATGCTACAGTAGTTACAACAACCAGCTCCGGTTAACCCACAACTGGTGCCAGCAGCAGCAGCAGCAGCAGCAGCAGTTCCAACAGTAGTCTTGAGATCCCAGGGCAGTCTACCAGAGAAGTTTGGAGGAGAAGTAGGACAGTTGAGAACCTTTCTCACACAGTGCACAATGTTTTTCGACAGCAGGCCAGCAGAGTTTCCCACAGACAGAACCAGAGTCACCTTCATCCTAAGCCTGCTAAAGGGACCAGCAGCCAAATGGGCTATTCCCATGGTGGAGAACAATGACCCGATTCTCAACGACTACCAGAACTTTTTGGCAGGGTTCCGAGCACACTTTGACGGCCCGATCAGAGAGGTCACTGCCAGCTGGGAAATTCGGAAGCTCAAGCAAGGTAACAAGAGGGTGGGAATCTACATTGCTGATTTCAGGTTGTTAGCAGGAGATCTGGACTGGAATGAGAGTGCATTAAAAGACCAATTCAAACAGGGGCTGGATGAGGAAATTAAGAATGAATTAGTGCGCCAGGGAACACCAGCTACCCTAGAAGCCTTATATCAGTTGTCTGTGGTCACAGATGCCAGGCTAGAAGAGCTCAGACAGATGCAGCTGGGGAGAAACAGGGCCCTCAGAGCGCTTCCAGGATTTCCAGCTCTCTCTGTAGCATCCACTCACTCAGGACCAGAGGAGCCGATGCAGATTGGGGCGAGCAGGAGGCTGATTTCCGAGGCTGAGAGACAGAGAAGGAGAGAGAGAGCCCTCTGTTTCTACTGCGGAGCCCAGGGGCACATGGTGAGAGCTTGCCCAGCGAGAGGCCAAGCAACTTCAGTATGACCCCCAGGGCAAGCAGCTGAAACAAGAGCCATCTCCGCCTCTGCTTCCAACCAGGGAAACTCCAGTGGTCTCCCTCCACAGAGCTCAGCAGGGAGACCATCAATCAATTAAGGAGGGCTCATTCCAAGGATTCCAGGCAAGCCTTTTACTACTTACCCATAATAATGCACGTCAGCCCAGAGCACCAGGTCAAGCTAGAGGCCATCGTGGATTCCAGAGCTGATGTGCAGACTGTACAAGACTTCAACATCCCGACCAGAGAATTGCCATATCCCATAGAAGTGGAGACCATTGACGGCCAGCCCCTCAAGGCAGGGCCAATTAGAAGGTTCACAGAACCGGTGCAACTGACTATGGGAGACCACACTGAGTGGATCCAGCTTTATGTTACTGCATCACTTAATGTGCCTGTAATCCTAGGCACGCCTTGGCTGAGGATCCACAACTCATCGCTGAACTGGACTATGGGAGCAATCTCCTTCCCAGCTAAGGAATGCCAGCACCACAAGATTCAAGCCACTCTCCGCTCTCCAGCAACCAACGCAGTCACGGAAGCAGGGGGGGTCCAGTTGCCAGCCAAGTATGCAGATTCCGCAGACGTTTTCAGTGAACAAGAGGCCACAGCACTACCCCCACATAGGGACTGTGATTGCACCATTGAGTTGATACCAGGAGCCAGGGTTCCATCAAGGAAACAATATCCCATGTCTCCCAAGGAACTAGCCACCTTAAAGGATTACTTGGACTCTAATCTCCAAAAGGGATTCATCCGACCATCTACTTCCCCAGCCTCTGCTCCTACCTTCTTCGTACCAAAGAAGCCTGACCCGTTGGCACCTGCAAACCAGGAGACACCCATGAGAGTGGTCCACGATTTCAGTTTTTTAAATAAACTAACAAAAAAAGAAACTTACCTGTTGCCTCTAATCTCTGATCTGCTGGATTGCTTACAGAAAGCACGTATTTTTACCAGGTTGGATCTCAGGAATGCGTACAATCTGATCCGGATGAAAGAGGGGCACGAATATCTAACTGCCTTCGACACCAGGTTTGGTAAATTTGAGTACCTTGTTTTGCTCTTTGGCTTGTCTAATGCAGGAGCCATATTTTCCTGATTTATGAATCAAATTTTCTCTGATTTACTAGATAAGTATCTGGTCATTTATCTAGATGACATATTAATTTTCTCTGAGGATACTACAACTCATGTAACCCATGTACGCAATGTCTTACAAAGACTGAGAGAGAACAAGCTGTTCGCCAAGCTAGAGAAGTGTGCCTTTGATTTAACTGAAGTACATTTCCTGGGCTATAAAGTATCAACAGAAGGCATATCCATGGATCCGTCTAAGGTCCAGGCAATTCTCTCTTGGCCACCTCCCCGAAATGTTAAAGATGTACAAAGAATTCTAGGATTTTCCATTTTTTACAGATGGTTCATAAAAAAATTTAGTGACAGGGCTAGACCCCTCACACAGCTTTTGAAGAAAGGATCAAAATTCATTTGGGGGGAGAGAGAACAAGCAGCCTTCCAAGAATTTAAGCAACGCTTTGCATCCCAGCCGCTGTTAAGACACCCTGATCCCACGAAGCAATTCATAATGCATTCAGATGCTTCAGATATTGCCATTGGGGCAGTGTTATTGCAATATACAAACAAAACCAAGAATACATTGCTTCCGTGTGCCTTTTTTTCACGCATGCTCTCACCAGCAGAGAGAAACTATGATGTTTTTAACAAGGAGTTGCTGGCAATTAAAGCAGCATTCCAAGAGTGGAGGCACTGGCTAGAAGGTGCAGCCTTTCCTGTGAAAGTTTGCACCGATCACAAGAATTTACAGCTTCTTCAAAACACCAGATCCCTCACCCCACGCCAAATCAGATGGAGCCAGTTTTTCTCCCGTTTCAATTTTGTGATTTCTTATGTGTCCGGGGCACAAAATTGCTTGGCAGATG
Organism: Candoia aspera; assembly: GCF_035149785.1. Lineage (NCBI taxonomy): Eukaryota > Metazoa > Chordata > Lepidosauria > Squamata > Candoiidae > Candoia > Candoia aspera. The sequence continues at coordinate 33,843,030 of NC_086158.1, read as the reverse complement.
CCCTGTCTCAATCCTTTCAGGCAACCCCCACCACTCACCAGGAGGTACAGGCTACCATATTACAACCTCACAACTTTGATCAGTCTATGAGGGGGAACCAGACAGAGATTTTAGCAGCAGGCAGACAAGCAGAGGACCTATTTACAAGAGTCAGAGCTCAGCAGCAACAGGACCAGTATGCCAGGGCCAGGATGGATGACCTCCAGAGGGACCCACAAGACACTGCCCCCCTTTCATTGTGGAGGCAGGAATCCTCTGGCATAGTGGGCGATTATATATTCCCCCTTCATTGAGGGAAGAAGTACTGAGACTTTGCCATGACCACCAAACGGCAGGTCACGGAGGTGTTTTCAAAACTCTCCATAGAGCTCTGAGAGACTACTGGTGGCCTAAGATGGCTGCAGACATAAAAGTTTACGTTGCTTCTTGTCACACCTGCAGATGAGCCAAGCCTCTCCCAGGGAAGCCCACAGGACTCTTGCAACCCCTACCCACTCCCAGTAGGCCTTGGGATACAATCTCCATGGATTTCATCACTGATTTACCCCCGGTCCAGGGCTGACGTCCATACTAGTGGGGGTGGACCTTTTCACAAAAATGGCGCATTTTATTCCTTGCAAGGGCCTCCCATCTGCACCAGCCACAGCGCAGTTGTTCATGGACCATGTTTTTAGGTATAGAGGCATGGTGAATCACTTGGTGAGTGACAGAGGCCCACAGTTCACTTCCAGGTTCTGGAGGGCCCTTTTCCAGTCATTAGGGGTCCAGATCCACCTGTCATCAGTGCATCATCCTGCTAGTAATTGGCAAGCTGAGAAAATTAACCAATGGTTACAGCAGTATCTCAGGTGTTACACCACTTATCAGCAAGACAATTGGCCAGCCCTGCTACCCATGGCAGAATTTACATACAATAATTCGGTGCAATCCTCGACCAAGATGTCCCATTTCCAGGCACTCTACGGGGTTAACCCTCGGGTGTTGCCCACCTCCTCCCAGCAGGGAACTGTTCCAGCCACGGCTGATTTTCTTAAAGAGCAACAAGCCGCACAGGAGTTGTTAAAGGAGCAGCTGAACAGGGCAAAGAGTGCTTACAAGAGAGCTGCAGATGCTCCCAGACAAGAGGGGCCAGCGATTGCGGTAGGAGACAAAGTGTGGCTCTCTACCAAGTTTTTGAACTCTACCAGGCCCTCCAAGAAGTTGGACTCTAAGTTTGTGGGCCCTTTCACTGTGGCGCAGCAGATAAATCCAGTGGCTCATCGTTTACAGCTACCAGCATCCATGAAAGTCCATCCAGTGTTTCACAGACCCTTGCTAGCCAAAGACCCTCCCCAAAGCACCTTGTGATCACAACTGCCCCCTCCACCTCCAGTAATTGTGGAGGGGGAGGAGGAATACGAAGTTGAGGCAATTCTGGACTCTAGGAGGAGGGGAAGGGGCATCCAATATTTCATACACTGGAAAGGGTACCCTGAGGAAGAGTGCACATGGGAGAATGCCAGAGATGTACATGCTCCAGCACTGGTTCATCGTTTCCATCAGCTTTTCCCTCACAAACCCAAGCCTCGCACTCTACCAGGGATTCCTCATTTGGCTGAGCAGGCAGAGGAATCCCAAGCAGAAGAGTTCGTAAGTTTGCACCTTCCACCCCCGCCTGAAGCCTTGACTCCAGTTACAGAGGAGGGGGTGGGCCCGCAGCCCTCCACCTCAGGCGTGCATTTCCCAGGGGGGAGGGGGGACGACTCTTCTAATTATCTAGCTATTTTACAGCAGCGGCCACCTGGGCCAGAAGCGTTATCAGACCTGGAGAGCAGCACTGATTTGTCCTTGGAGGAGTTTTCCTTTGAAGACTTTCCATCATTGCCCAGTTCCCATGGGACCTTAGAAGCAGACGGCAAATCTTATCAAGACTCTGGAAGGGAGGGGACTGAAATGGAATGTGAATCTGGAGGGGAGGGTGATGTCATGAGTAAGGATGGTGAGCAGGGGGCTCCCATCCAGACTGTAAAGCACATGCGTAGCACTGAGGAATTAGGTAGCCATTCCAAGAGACACAGATCGGGCCCGCCTTAACCTTTGCAGTTTATATGTCCGGGTTTTTCCCACGGTTCTTCAGTTTGTTAGGATTTTCCTGTTATGTAGCAGTAATAAAACACTAGAGACCTGTTCCTTGTCTCAGCATGGTTCCTGGCGGTTAGGACAGCCATTGTCCATTAGCATAGAAGCCCTGATTTTACACACACACACATACACACACAACCCTACAATCTCTAGGGTTGTAGTGTAAATTTCTTCTATGTTTTGACTACTCTAGTTCAGTTTTATAGAAAACACTTGCTTTTGAAACAGTCTTCCAGTCTCCTGTTCTAACCTCCCAAAACTTTTAATGTAACTCCCAGAGCTACTGCCAAAGTTATAATATTCCAAGGGAGGATTATATATATATATATATATATATATATATATATATATATATATATATATATATATATATATAGTAGAAAGCAACTATAATAGTTAAATTCAAATATTTTGATTTCATTTAAATTAAATCAATTTTTGTGGTGTCCCACATAATTTTTTTCCTGGCACCACCCATTTTTTTTGGAACAAATCCCCCTGAACATCACTTAAAGGCTCAGCATATTCCTTTTCTATGATAAGAGTGCATTACACTTTTGATTTCACATTGGATGTGCTCAGGTCCTGCCTGATTTCTTTCAAAACTGTTTATGTCTGAAACTTGCCCTCAATTTTGGATGGATCTATAAACTGTTCCTTTCTTTACACATACTTGTAGAATCCTAATCCTTTTCATCTGACTCTAATATCCATCAATATTTTATTTGCAGTTAAGTCTTTCTAATCTATTAAATGCTATTTTAAACAGTCATGTTTGGTGGTAGTTCATGCTTTGGTGGGGCTGTAATCTGGTAAGATGTTGAATTCAGTTACCATGGTTTTTTTCAAGTAACAAAAAAGGGAAGGCATTTCCTAGGTTTGGCCTCGCTCCTATAACCTGTTGAGGGGAGAAAGGAAGATGGTAGTACTTCCAGGTTTACAGCATAACTCCTTCATCATTATTGGTCTGTCTGGTTGAGTTGGACAGGCCTGGTGGCAGGAGAGACTTATACTTTCTTCAAAATACAAAATTTGGTAGTGGTTGTAAGAAGAATGATACATTAAGACTTCTGCTAACATAAGCACAATGGGACCCCTTGGTCAAAACTATAGTGAACAGAAATTTTAAAACTTGATTTTAGTCTTTTGTGTCTTCATATTTGTTTCTGATGTTAGGAAAACCTTTTGATCAAAACTTTAAAAGTTAGTGTTGATGCCATTCCCCATTTTAATCTTAATATTTTGAACCCCCACAAATTAACACCTAAGTTACTGTTTTATATTTTGACCATTCTACAACTCTGTAGAACTATCTAAATATTGATATGCAACTGTGTCCTGCCCCACTGTGAAAGCTAGACATTTTCAATCAACAATTATAAAAAGAGAATATTTGAAAAGTTTAAATGATCACTCCAGATTTTAGGATGAAAACTGCAAAAGAGAACCAATGTGATAGTGACAGTGATGGCCAACCTTTTAGTGCTGGGGGCTTCATTAAACACAGGAAGAGCCAGAACATTCTATTTTGCAGAGGGTGGGATAGGACAGAGTTCTGGAGAGCCATTTTGTTGTTTAAAAACATAAAGCCTGTTTTAGGGCTTACAGTGAAGATTTCAAATGTTTTCTGCTCAAAACAGTTGAAACCATGCCACCATTGGTGGTGCGGACAGTAATCAGAGAAAGATCTGGCAGCCCCCCAAAAATGTTCAGTAGATTATATGTGGTCCTGGGACTGCAGCTGCCAAAACCTATAGTATACAGTGGACAAATATATTGTGAAATTATGCCATATATCAGTAACTAAATATATCAGTAACTAAATGTATGCCTCAAATAAATAGGCCTTTCCTGAACATGTATTTTTCTAAATAATCAAAAGCGTAGAATCCCAAGTGTCTGATTTCTCTCTATATACACACAGAGGGAAGTTGCACTAGGCTGTTTCCAATGCTATAATCTCTGATCACAAGAGGGAATAAATAAGTAGTTTATAGGATAACAACTGTAATCATGTCTTAATTATATATTTATTTTAGGAATAGACAGTGGATTCCGTTGAATCCCAAATGAAAAACCCAAATCAGCTGCTTTGGAACTAACTGTGTCTATAGAAAGCAAAAAGTGTTCTCTACGAAGCAGCCTAAGCTGAACTGAAAAGTTTCGTAAATGGTTTGATGCAAGTGGTTGACTTTTTCTGGATTAGGATACAAAGAATTTTTCACTAACTTTTCTGAAAAAAGCAAACCTTAAACTGTTCATAATGTTCTATTGTTGCTACAAATTTCATTTAAGTCTTCCTCAGAAAATGGAAAAAAAAGTAATTTTATAGACTTTTGTATTTCTCCTATAGCAGGGAATAGGAAATAAATATCTTGTCTCAAATCAGGCTATTGATTAAAATGAGAAAGGTCTGATTTTCTGAAACTGAGAAAGTCATTTTGTGAAACATCAGAACTGAACCTGTGGTCACTGCATAGCCCTATTTTATTTTTTTAAGACTTTAGGTCAGAAGCTTTATTTGAATTCTAACAATTAAAAAGAACAAATCAAAGAAAAGAACAAAGAGGGGGGAAAACTTTGTTCCATTCATTCATGGCCATAAAAGGTAAAAACCAATTTTCTTAAAGATTTTGAAGAATACTCAAATTGAGGTTTTCTTGTGTTTCTAAAGGAAGGGTTCACCCTAGTCCATTTTTCCAGGTTGATATACTCTTAGGAAACAAAGCTGTGAATTCCAATGGGACCATGCCATAATGAAATGTCACCAATATGAAGAATTATGCAGGCAATAATCATAAATATTTGTATATGAATGAATAGGAATTTTTTTCTATGTATCATTCCAAAAGTTATAAACAATATGTCTTTGATGAATTGGACTGCATGAAGTGATTTTATGCATAGCAGTCCAGATGATGGCTATAAAGTATAGTCTATTAATTGGATGACCCTAGTCTTATAGGAAGTTATTATGGCAATATCAACAGGAATTAACTGTGCAGAATGCAAACTGCTTTGACAACAAGGAATATTAGCAGATGGAGATAAAGCCATTGTCAACTGACTATTTGGAGTACTCCTAATATGAAAAATCAAATACTTATTAAATAGGAGGCCCTGATCACAGCAACAACCAGAAACATTATTTCTGTCACAGATATATGGAAAGCAAATGAACAGGAATGTATCAATGCACATTCATGAGAATCCCAAACATAAGTAACACATCTGTGTCTCCTAAGTAGAGATGGGAGTCCATTCTCTTGACATTATTGTTTCCTCAAAAGTACAATTTGTGTATATATCCCCATCAGCAGAAACAATGATGATAGGTAATAATAGGTTATGGGACAGTTGAATACAGGTATGCAGATCCTTGATAAGAGTTTGCAAAAGGTCACTGTAAATGTTATACTTCAGGCTGTTTAGTTATGGTAATGAGTGGTCCTGTCCTCAGCTTAATTTCTATGGTCTGCGGTTTTAAGATGAATATAAAAAGGCCTTTGTAGTGAAGCAAGTATCTAAACATTCCCTACATGTCCTTCTTTATTTTTGATATTTCAGACAGACCCAGTCTTTGTGGCAAGGGTCAAATGTGAAACATCTTAAGAAGAAGATAAGCTACTAAAGAAACTGAGTGATGTGAAGTACTTATTCTATTGTTTTTGTTCTTAAGAGTGACAAGTTTAGTTGGAAAGTGTACTTTCTAAAATAATTTTCAGTGTATATGTGAAAAAAATGCAACATCTACTTAATTCATTGGAATAATCAAATGAATTGAAAATTACTCTGGATAACCATTATTGCTGAAATAATGTTTACTACTTTCTGTGTTAATAAAAATATATATTTGTTGACACATTTTATGTTCCACACTAATCATTTTGGTGGGTGTATTTTAAAATATAACTGAATAGAAAATAGTAGTATTTTGAAAAGTAATTCTTTTTTCCAAAAATAAATTAGAAAACTTATTCTTGCCCTAAAGGAATGCAGTTGCATACAATTAGCCAACAGCTCTGGCAAAGGCACAGAGGAAAAGAAAATGAACAGCCATTATTACTGCTACTGTTGTTTCACCAGATGAAACTGGATCTTTTCTTTCTTCAGCATTTAAGCCAACTATTCTGCCACCTGGAGAAAAAGCAGAAATATACTGTCCTTACCACCATCAGTTTAAATAGTTAAGTTTAAGGCCAATAGTTCTCTCCTCCTAATTTAAATTTACCTAAGAAGCCATCCTCATTTCCCACCTTTGTGGCATGAACATTCCTTGGTAACCATTTTCAATGCCATTTCCTCGTGTCATCTTTAGCTGTTCCAATTTTCCTTGTTCTCCTGACACTTCTTTTTTTTTTGCCACGGATATCATCAAATATGCTTCATTGATAGTATGGTTGCTGATGTGGTGAGGAGTGGGTTATGCCCACCTCTTTTCGGCCACTATTGGCTGCAACATTCAATTTCTTCAATTGTCCATTTTGGGCAATTGCCATTTTGTCTTGGGCTGGAAGAAAAGCCAGGCATCTGGCTTCTGCAGAGGCACCTGCCTGGGTAGAAAGTGACACTGACAAGTGTTTGTCATGTCTTATATGGACACTCCTTATGAACATGGGTATAACTAGGTGAGCCACCCAGAGTCACAAATGTGAGATGGGTGGCTATACAAACCAAACACCAAACACCAAACACCAAACCAGACCAAAAGATTTGTGTTGCATCAAGTGGCATTTAAATCAGAAAAGAGACCATTTCTAAAGCTGTGTTGCAGGCTTTATAATCATGGGGTTAATTTCAGGTTTTCTTTTTCTGCTTACAAGAGGTTTTGCATAACCATACTTAAGGATTTTATTATTTTGAGGAAGGTGGCAGTGCCATTGCCTATTCCAGATTAGCTCCATGGCCATTCACAGGCTATGTCTATGTGCAGTTGGACATGAGGACCCTGCAAATAACAGAGGACAGAACTCAATTGTTATTGATCATTCCCTCTCCTTTTATGCCTTCTCCTCCTCTATACCTGGAACCTGTCAGCTGGCCTAGTTTTGTATATAGATTTAATGATTTTTCAACTTAGTGACCTGTTAACTGGAAAACTTGACAGATGACTAAATATGCCAACAAGTGGCTAAACACTATTAAGGAGGGCCTTACTGGACCATTCAACCAGGAGTTTTTCCTCATACCATGCACCTGGGCATAGATTGCTGAGGGTGAGTGAGCTCCTACTCTTAAGTCTACGGGGGTGAGGTAAGGGGCAGACCATTCATGTTGCTTTTCTACCATGTTGCTTTTTCTTACTGTTTAGCAGAATATGAAGTTACTCACCAAGACTGAGTTTAGTGATTTCAACTGCATCCCATGCTCTGCTAGTTCCACTACGTAGTTCCTACCAATACATATTCCAGTGCACAGAGGTACAGACCATGACATGAGTTAATCTTTGTGTGCTTAGAATACTCATCTTGCTAAATGAAAACATAATAAATATAATTAAGTATAATTATATATAGTTATAAGTTAAATTTGGATGCAAACATAGACTTATAATATCTATTAAATAAATTTAAAAAATGGTTAGGGTTAGGGTCTCATGTTTTCTTAAGTCAACTTCAGAAATTCCAGTCCTGATTGCAGTGGATTAGCAATGGGCAAGACTGTACTTAATCCAGAGTATAGCCACCACAAGACTTGATTGGTCATTGTCCTACATGCCCTTCCCATCAGCGTAGGGAAATAAACCTTACTGGCTAGCTCCTGTGTGTAGTCTACCAGTGCCTGCCTTCTCTTTTTAGGAAATATTTCCTTCTCATTAGTCCTCATGTCTTTCTTTTGCCTTCCCAATTTTTTACATATATGGATGTCTCCCACCTCTTTGGATAATAGTCAAAGAAATCAGGAACATGTTTTTTTTCATTCTTATGTTTCTTTGTAGATCCATGGTAACTTCCTAGAAGGTAGAACTGAAAGTTTGGATTCACAGAAGCAAAATAGCAAACACATTGAAACTTAAAGATGTTTTAAAAATAAATAAATTTAAAAAAGGAAGGAAAGGGAAGGGAAGCTTTGCACTACTGTGGTCAGGGGACAGGAAAGCAAGGGGAAGCATGTTTCACTCAGCCTGGGCAGAAACAGAAAATATCCCCATGTGGAGATGTTGGGTTGAATGGAGCATGTGCTTCTAGGGTTGAGAATGGTTTATTACTTAATACTCCATTGTTGGATCAACCACAAGATTTTTTTTTTCTTTTAAGAGCAACTGCTGACCAGCAGAGAACATAGTAGCCTAGCAGTCCAGGATGAAATGGCTCCCCAGGACTGACACTAGACACTGGAGGGAAGGAAGCATACTGGGTCAACTACTAGAACATAACAAAGAGTTGAAGACCATCTAATAATGTTATTAAATAGTAGTTTTGAATTGATGCTGGAAAAGAAAAAAACAGGCCTAGGGTGCATTTGCAATAAACAGGAGTGGCAGGAGGACAATGTCTTCCATTCCTGTATTCAGGAAGCAGTGAGTGGCCCATACTAGTGATGGGCCAAGCAGAAAGTGTGTATCTGCTCATGGATATGTTCTCTAGATCATACTTTGGAATACAAGAAAGCATGTGTATTTTGCAGCTTATAATGGAAAACAAGAATGTCCAGGGTCCAGCAGTAATCCTAAATTATTTTCCGCTCTCTTGTCTTCATTCTGTTAGGTGTTCCAGTCAACAATACATTATATGTATTTCTCACAACTTAAAATTCTTCACGTTGCCATGATTCAGTTCAAAAGCCATTTAGGAAAGCTACTCTGCTTCAGAATTAAAAAAGAAATGTTGAAAATGAAGAGATTATCAACAGGCATAGGGTGGAACCTAAATACTGTCTGCTTTGAAATAAGGAGGTGATGAAAGAATCTTCCTGTCTCTTATGAATCTGATGTTTCAATTTTCCTATATGACAGTCACTACAACAACTTTCAGTGAAACAGTTAACTTCCATGGTTCAATTCAATTTTAATGTTAAGAAAGTTTAAAAGAGCATGAATTGTATTTCCTTCATAATAATTTATTATTTGCAAGGAATTTACCAAGCTAGTTTTTTTTTTTTAATGTGTCTGATTTATTTAGAGTTCTGAACTATCCTACCCCAAAGGGCTTAGGTCAAATAATCAAGCTGCATTTTTGAAAGACAGAAATATATAATATGGATCAATTATATGTATGAAGCTAACATAATCCCTGTTAGTTCCTATGTAACAAATTGTATTACCTTTTTTTCTGAACTTGTATTTGTCACTAGAAGACTTTCAGGTAATGACTTCATGGAGACCTACTGAGAATGGGAATTGCTTCTAACATGGAAAAGCAGTGAATCAAAACTCTTCAAGTCAGTGTGCTCTAGTCATTGAAGTACTGGATGGGAATGAGTGAGATTCAGATTCAAGTCAGCCTCAGCTATTGTCAGGCTCAGCCCAAGAATGACACAGAAGCAGTCCAGCCAGACTTCAGTTATTTATTTGCTTATACTGTATAGACAGAATCTTGCCAGACTAAACCTGTACTACTCTAACCTAATGGATATACCCTGGGAGATTCTGGGGAGTGGCTATTCTAAATCTCTTCCTCTTCCCATGATCCAGCTCAGGACCTGTTAAGAGAGAGTTTCAGAACAAAATTCCTTAGTCCTGAGAACGAGGAAAGTGAGATAAAGAAATCCCAAATAACCCTGCCTTGATTTTGCTTGGTATAAGATAGAGTAGAAAGAAACACCAACAGGATTCAAAGGTTCTGTTATTCTACTCTATAACAATACATATCATTCCTGGAATCCTTGACATGCCTGTTTCTTGACCTTGCCTACCTCAAAGGGCTGACATTAAGATTGTGTTGACAGTTATCTTCTGACTTCAGCAAGTGGGCTTTCCCCAGAAAAGTGGGTTTTCCTTTTATTTCTTATTCTCAGTGTACCTCCAAAATTAATTTACATTTCTTTAGTTGGTGATTTTGAGTTTAAACTATTTTTGCCAGATAGAAGCAGTAATTACTGTTTGATGTTTCGAACAGTTCTCCATCATACTGCAGCTTCTTACAGTTTCTGTGGCTGTCCTCCTGTTATTAAACTCCCAATGGGAGAAGTTTCTTCATGATATATTCCATTTGCATGCAATTGAATGAAGAAAACAGCCAGGTTGCAGATCACTGGAGCAGGATACATAACCCTTCAGGCAGCTGAACTCAGGTACAAGAGCTCCACATCCCATTACTAAATATTTTAGCAGAATTTTCTTCTTTTTTCAGGTCAAATTTGACTTCTCTTCCATCAGATTGTAGAAGATGATTAAAAATGTAGGAGATGTTTTTTACTACTGAACCACAATAAGAGGCAAAATATATTAAAATACTCTAAGATGAAGGCAGAGCACACAGCGAACAATATCTGGTAGTATTATACAGTGGTTAGGATTTGGCTTTGAACTAGGGAGAGACAAGTTCCTGCTCAACCATGGAGCTCAGTTCTCTCTTAGCCCATGTTATGTATGCCATCTTGAGCTTCCAGAGAAAATATATGATATAAAATCAGAAGGAATTGAGATGAAATCTTCCATTTATCAAAGTGAATTCCTGATGAAGTCAAAATGTATGTATGTATGTGTATGTACTATGTGTATGTGTGTGTATGTATGTGTGTGTGTGTGTGTATGTGCTTTCCACACACATATACAAATCCATCCATTTGGTGTCAAAGCCACATACAGTACACATATGTACTTCAGATTTGACAGAGCCTGCTATGAAGGTATTCATTGTTACCCCAGTCAAACATATATGGGTCCCAAAAAGGATCTCTTATCCACAATCATTGTTTGTACATACGCTTGTGCTGGAAAAGTAGGTATTCTGGCAATCTATACTGTAAGTAACTTGGTGTTGAAGAGAGGGAGAACTCTATTGTAAATCCATATAATTGCCCAGATGTTGCCAGACTCTGCACAGGCACTTAATTAAGTATGAAATGGGGAGAGGTAGTCCGAGTGATCTGGCTCCTGTCTCTTTCACCCACAGTCAACTGAAAATGTGACAAGGGCTAATGTGTAGTAGTGAAGAGACAAGGCTCATAAAGTGTTCCCTGGTGTGACATTAGAAGTGATAAAAGCACATCTTTGTTTCATGTGTGAAATGTCAGAGTGTGTGTGACATTGTACAAAACAGCTGTGAAGCTCTATAATCTGGAAGATCTTAGATCCAGACCCCATTTAACATACGAACTCTTAACTGGGACACTTTCACCTTGGTCTTTTATCTGATCTGGATGACATGCTTTCCTACCCATAGAACAAACAGAGAGAGCTTACATTAAAAAGCAAGCAGGAAAGAAACCCTCAGTTTATACAGACATTATTTTATGTTTAGATATCACTCTCTAGCAACTGGGGCCTAGCCAACCACAGACCTGGGAAAACAACAGATTTTACACATTAGATGTTTTTTACTTTTGCTGGGGGTGAGATGTTCAATGCAAAACTAGCCATTCGACTGTACCCCACCTTGGTGGAAACCAAACTGCCAAGAATAGCAATGGGCCAACATTTGAATAAAAATCATGATAATATTTTAAAAAAATCAAAACATACATGTGCATTCCATACATGTACATTCCATCACATTTCCTGGTAAGGTAAATGACAACCACGTTAAAAAAAAACCAAATGCTTCTCTCTTGAAGTCACAGCTGATTAATAGTGTGTTAAAATAGGAAACAAAACACAATAGCCTAAGAGCTTTGCCATAAGGGACAGACTGTAACTCTAATATTTTTGTTGTTGTTTATTCATTTAATCCCTTCCAACTCTTCGTGACTTCATGGACCAGCCCACACCAGAGCTCCCTGTCAGTCGTCAACACCTCCAGCTCCCCCAAGGACCAGTCCGTCACCTCTAGAATATCATCCATCCATCTTGCCCTTGGTCGGCCCCTCTTCCTTTTGCCTTCCACTCTCCCTAGCATCAGCATCTTATCCAGGCTGTCCTGTCTTCTCATGATGTGGCCAAAGTATTTCAGTTTTGCCTTTAATATCATTCCCTCAAGTGAGCAGTCTGGCTTGATTTCCTGGAGGATGGACTGGTTTGATCTTCTTGCAGTCCAAGGCACTCTCAGAATTTTCCTCCAACACCACAGTTCAAAAGCATCGATCTTCCTTCTCTCAGCCTTCCTTATGGTCCAGCTCTCACAGCCATATGTTACTACGGGGAACACTATGCGGACCTTTGTTGTCAGTGTGATGTCTCTGCTCTTAACTATTTTATTGAGATTTGTCATTGCTCTTCTCCCAAGGATTAAGCGTCTTCTGATTTCCTGACTGCAGTCAGCATCTGCAGTAATCTTCTCACCTAGAAATACTAAGTCTTTCACTGCTTCTACATTTTCTCCCTCTATTTGCCAGTTATCAATCAAGCTGATTGCCATAATCTTGGTTTTTTTGAGGTTTAGCTGCAAGCCAGCTTTTGCACTTTCTTCTTTCACCTTCATCATAAGGCTCCTCAGTTCCTCTTCTCTTTCAGCCATCAAAGTGGTATCATCTGCATATCTGAGATTGTTAATGTTTCCTCCAGCGATTTTAACTCCAGCCTTGGATTCCTCAAGCCCAGCATGTTGCATGATGTGTTCTGCATACAAGTTGAATAGGTAGGGTGAGAGTATACAGCCTTGCCATACTCCTTTCCCAATCTTAAACCAGTCTGTTGTTCCGTGGTCTGTTCTTACTGTTGCTACTTGGTCATTATACAGATTCTTCAGGAGGCATACAAGATGACTTGGTATCCCCATACCACTAAGAACTTGTCACAATTTGTTATGGCCCACAAAGTCAAAGGCTTTAGAATAGTCAATAACACAGAAATAGATGTTTTTTTTCTGAAATTCCCTGGCCTTTTTCCATTATCCAGCGGATATTGGCAGTTTGGTCCCTAGTTCCTCTGCCTTTTCTAAACCCAGCTTGCACATCTGGCAATTCTCGCTCCATGAATTGCTGAAGTCTACCTTGCAGGATCTTGAGCATTACCTTACTGGCATGTGAAATGAGTGCCACTGTTCGATAGTTTGAACATTCTTTAGTGTTCCCCTTTTTTGGTATGGGGATATAAGTTGATTTTCTCTAATCTGATGGCCATTCTTGTGTTTTCCAAATTTGCTGGCATATAGCATGCATTACCTTGACAGCATCATCTTGCAAGATTTTGAACAGTTCAGCTGGGATGCCATCATCTCCTACTGCCTTGTTATTAGCAATGCTTCTTAAGGCCCGTTCAACCTCACTCTTCAGGATGTCTGGCTCTAGCTCACTGACCATACCATCAAAGCTATCCCCGATATTGTTATCCTTCCTATACAGGTCTTCTGTATATTCTTGCCACCTTTTCTTGATCTCTTCTTCTTATGCTAGGTCCTTGCCATCTTTGTTTTTGATCATGCCCATTTTTGCCTGGAATTTCCCTTCGATGTTTCTAATTTTCTGTAAGAAATATCTTGTCCTTCCTATTCTATTGTCTTTTTCCACTTCTGTGCATTGCTTGTTTAAAAATAATTCCTTATCTCTTCTGGCTAACCTCTGGAATTTTGCATTTAATTGGGCATATCTCCCCCTATCACTGTTGCCTTTTGCTTTCCTTCTTTCTTGAGCTACTTCTAGTGTCTCAGCAGACAGACATTTTGCCTTCTTGGTTTTCTCTTTCTTTGGGATGTATTTTGTTGCCGCCTCCTGAACAATGCTGCGAACTTCTTTCCAGAGTTCTTCCGGGACCCTATCTACTAAGTCCAGTCCTTTAAATCTATTCTTCACCTCCACTGCATATTCCTTAGGAATATTAGTGAGCTCATATCTAGCTGATCTGTGGGTCTTCTCTAATCTCTTTAGTCTGATCCTAAATTGTGCAAGAAGAAGTTCGTGATCGGAACTACAGTCAGCTCCAGGTCTTGTTTTTACCGACTGTACAGATGTCCGCCACCTTTGGCTGCAAAGGATGTAGTCAATCTGATTTCGGTGTTGTCCATCTGGTGAAGTCCATGTATAAAGCCGTCTCTTAGGTTGTTGGAAGAGAGTGTTTGTTATGCAGAGTGAGTTGTCTTGGCAAAATCCTATCATCCTATGTCCTGCTTCATTTTGTTCTCCCAGGCCATGCTTACCTGTAATTCCAGGTGTCATTTGACTTCCCATCTTAGCATTCCAGTGTCCTGTGATGAAATTAACATCTCTTTTAGGTGTGTTGTCCAGCAGGTGCTTCAGATCCTCATAGAACTGATCTACTTCAGCTTCTTTAGCATCTGTGGTTGGGGTGTATATTTGGATCACTGTGATGTTAGATGGCTTGCCCTGAATTCGAACTGAGATCATTCTATCGTTTTTTGGATTGTATCCAAGCACAGCTTTAGCCACTTGACTATTAATTATGAAGGCTACTCCATTTCTTCTGCGGTCCTCTTGTCCACAGTAGTAGATCTGGTGGTCATTTGATGTGAAGTGGCCCATTCCAGTCCATTTCAGTTCACTGACGCCCAAAAAGTCTCTCTTTAATCTTGACATCACACCAATAACCACATCCAATTTGCCCTGGCTCATAGATCTTACATTCCAGGTTCCAATGGTGTGTTGATCCTTAGAACATCGGATGCGCCATTCACCACCAGCACCGTCGGCCTCTAGCCATCCTTTCGGCTTTGAGCTAGCTGTGTCATCACGTCTGGGGCTAGTTGAACTCATCCTCCCCAGTAGCATTTTGACAATCTTCCAACCTGGGGGTCTCATCTTCCAATGGTATACCAACATATCTCTGGTTGTACTGATCCATTTAGTTTTCATGGCAAGAATACTGGGGTGGGTTGCCATTACCTTCCCCAGGGATCGCATTTAGTCTGTCCTCTCTGTCATGACCTTCCTGTCTTGGGTGGCCCTTCACGGTTTAGCTCATGGCATCATTGAGGTGCTCAAGCTCCGGCACCACGACAAGGTAACAATCCTTTGCTGAAGCTAATATTTTTAACAAGGGAGAAATATGCAGAAATGGAATTGGTTGAAATTTGTTATGCTCAATAGAAAGAATATACGTATGTATTTATGTATGTATGTACGTATGTAGTCTCCTTCTCTAAAAGATATGCCTTATTATGGAAAGACTATGCCTTAGAGGGAAAGACTACTTATGCACATTTGGCTTCTTCTTGCTGAAAATAAATGGTCAGTATTACATTGTGTAGAAACCAGGCCAATCCCTGATCAGTCTGTCAGTACAGTTTTGTCTTTAATCATTTCTTGCATTCCATAGCAGAATCTACATGGTGCCTTTTTAAAGGAAAATGGAACCATTATGAAAGCACTGTGAGCATTACCTGACTCATGCCAATCCCACCCAAATTTACTCTGAAGTTGGACCAGAATCCAATAGAATTTTCTCCTAGATTAGTATAAAACTATACATTATTATCTACACTTTTAATAAAGGTTTATACTATGTATGTAAGTATGTATATATGTATATGTATGTGTGTGTGTGTGTGTGTTTGTATGTATGTATGTATGTATGTGTGTGTGTGTGTGTGTGTGTGTGTGTGTATATATATAGCCTTCCCTGTTTAGCCAAATTATCTTGATTTTAGCCAAAAATCTGCTTCTTTTTCCTGCTGCTGTTTGGTTCAAAGATGTTGGTGACAGAAAGCATCTGCACAGAAGCAAATAGCAGCCCAAGATGGAGGAAAGAGAGATTTCAACAGGAAATTGGGGTAAGATGTGATCAGAGAACACCCTGACATTCCTTTAAGATTTCACAGTAGCTTACCCAAGGCTATGTTTTTTTTAAAAAAAGAAGCTATTCATAGATATTCTTCAAATACTTTTTCAGTTCCCATATGACATAATTAAAATTCAAGATCGGTATTTAATAGTTAGCTGTTGTTATTTTTTGTTTATGCTTGTTTTATCTTTTAGTTCTGCTGAGATGCATCATAACATTTTCAATCTATAAATGTTCTTGGTGTTATAGTTGCAAGAGATTATTTTAGCAGAATCTTAATTATTTTAATTATTTTTTTTTATTATAAAAGGCTTTAACAGTCTTTGCCCTGTAACAAGTCATATAAATATTGGAAAATAAGTAAAACTTGGAACAAGCTTCCCACTTTTGCCTGACAAGATCCCTCTGCTTTTAACAGCTGCATCAAAAACAGAGAAACAGAATTGCATGAACCACTTTTTACATCATCGTATATGTCTTTCAGAAAAGAGAGTCCCAATCTAGATTCTGAAGTGGGCAGCAAGTTAATTCAGCAAGATCCACAACAGACATTTAATGTCACACAGTGAAATGGCAGAGTGTTTGCCTACCTTTTTTTCTTATATTAGCCTTATAAAGCACATACCTTTTTTGAAAATGTGTGCTCTTGATTTGCATACCTATTAACAGGTCTTTATAAAGTGTTTATATAACAGACATTCAATGGGTGGTCATACACAGAGGTGTTCTATAACATGTTCATGTATGATATACATATGATATGCATGCCATTATGCAATTAAAGGCTCATAAGGCTCCCTTGATGCCATATTTTGAAGGCTATACTTCTTTCCTTACTTCTGGTTCCAGGACTTCTGCACTGTGTATAGATATCTGCATGAGAAAGTATACCTGTACACACCATTTGGCATGCTTTCCACTGAGAGGGGTTCCAGCTTGGGTAGAAAGCTTGTTTCTAAAGCTCTACATAAATGGCTTTCAGTGATATGGATGTCAGGAGCAGGGCCAGGAGAAGTCATACAGTTGTAGGTATGTAATTAAATGCATGGACATTTTATTGGTGGTGGGATTTCTACTCTCTGCTAGCAGAAAGACCTACGAGGAAAAGCAGGCAGTCTGAACAGGTGTTATTGAAACAAACTGGCATTAAATAAACAGATAAGCAGGCATACATATAGGTCAGTGGAGAGAAACTTCCTAGCTGCAGAAGCTTCTAGGGCAGTATGTCTTAACCTTGGCAACTTTCGGATGTGTGGACTTCAACTGCCAGAATTCCCCAGCCAGCATGCCCCAACTCCCAAGTCTGGGAGTTGAAGTTCACACACCTTAAAGTTGGCAAGGTTGAGAAACACTGTTCTAGGGAATAGGTGCAAAAAGAGCAATCCAGAAACTTTATTTAGCCTGACAATATCCCTTCTGTAGTCATAGAACCCCCCAGGTACTTTTTCTATATTGTATAAAAGAGAAACTTAACTTGCACATCAGGGAATTTATGGGTGCAACATTTCAAGGGTGTGTAGTGGTAACTTTTCCTTTTACCAATCTAGTTGAACATTTATTTTCCAGTTTGGACCAGATTCAGGTGAAAGTTGGTATGGACTGTGAAATATCCCAGTACCAGAGTATGCCAGCCATCTGAAGTTGGAGGAGTTATTTTCTAAGGGACATCAGTCACCCTTGCATCTGCTTAATGCAGTGAATCAATTTCTCCTGGAAAATGGGCTAGGTGAGTTAGGGAAATCCACTATTCACTTTCTGTAACTTCTGCTGTAATAAGAGTATTAGAAAGCACTGGTTGCTGACTATACTACTCAGGCAGAATAGGATTCAGAAATGAGGGCAGCATCAAGGATGCCAGTTGAGATACTTCATAGATTAGAGGAAAACACATGAATATGCCTCATAGGAAGGTAGTAATCAGGATACCTGCCTTAGTCATACCCAAGCCACATGCAACATTCCCTACCAATGGTAAGGATAGTACCACCTAGTTATGGCATATGTTGGCCAACATGCCACAAGTATAGCAAACCCCAGTTTTTTTCCTAAGCATGGCTACATCATAGTTAGCTAGGATGTCTAATCTAGAGGCTGCACTGCTTGCCAAAATACCGCTGCCCAAATTTCACCAGCTCAGAAAAATGCAGTATCTGCTTTGATCAGACACAACAGGGTCTTTTTTTTCCCCTTGTTTGAGGAACTATTAGGTGACCACACAAAGGATGATCATTATGGAAGTGGAAACTTCAAATAAATTCAGAAGCTCCAATTCAACTCAGTGCATCAAACTGATTTGGCAATTTGATTCAAAGGGGCAATTCAATCAAACTGTCTTCAAACTGAATCTAATAAGAAAAATCTTATTTTTCTGCCATTGCTGCCTTATTCTGAGATGTCCTTCCTACAGAAACTTGCACTCTACTCTTATAACTCAGTTTACTGCTCGTAATAATAATCTCACTAGTTCTGGGGATGACTTCATTTGCTTCTTATTGTTGGGCAGGAGAGTTGCAAAAAAAATTTCAACTGCCATTGTTGTAGGCAGAAAACTACCCCTTTAACATTTAGGACCCCGTTAATACCCAATCCATTTTTTTAAATAACTTTCATGTTGCTTTATGTTCTCTTATATTTCACCAGTCACTGGTCCTAACAAGATTTATATACATATACATATCTGCACATGCATACTTGCTTAGCAGCTTAGTATTTCACAAGCAAGCATTTTACTTTATTATTCATAAAGTAATTTTATAATCCTGTTAATTAGTTTTAATAATTAGATTCATTAGTATTTTATTATCTGTATTTAGAGCAATATAGTGAATTTTATTTAGTTCTATTGATTTTAGAAAATGCCTGTTTTTAATTTGAACCTAGTAACCTCTTATAATAATTGCACACAATTCTGATCAGTGATCATAATAAAGTTAATGATACTTGTTATTTCTCTGAGAAAGAGGAGGAAGAAGCCATGCCTTAGTGCACAGAGACCAATGTACAAGTTAAAGAAAGAGAAGAACAGTGCTGCTTTTGTTTGTATTGCAGGAGACAGCCTTTGCTGTATGTCTGTTCCTTTAGGAAAAAAACTGGGGGGAAAAAAACATGAAAAGAAGCTTCTCATCGCTATGTGTATACAGAGATGGTGGGGAGGGGGCAAGGTAGTTATAGTAAGAGATGCCCAGCTAAATGGCAGCACCTGGCTTAGACCTGTTTAGTATTAGGATGGAGAACTACAGGAAATGCCAGGGCTGAAGGCTACACTAGGTATTCAAAAAAGGCAACAAAGGAACCAGGAGTTGACTAAATAATGGAAATGTAATTGAAAGAAAACAGAGGCAGTCCCTCAGCCACCAGCGGCAAGGTGAAACAGCTTCTGATGGAAGTTCTTCAGTCTTTTGGAGCAGGCAGCTGTAATAAATCTAAATATTAACAATAATGAAGTCAACAATAGTTCAACTGAAAATATTGAGGGTTCACAAAAGCTTTCAGAGAAGTTCAGTAATCTGCTTAAAGGAAAAGACTTGGGACCACTGGAATGTGCACTAGGCATGCATGTGACTGGTTCTTCATCCTGGATACTAGGGGATTCTTGTGGCTTTTATACTTTGCTCTCCCCAGGATAGTGTGAGGAAAATCATTATAGTTCTCCCCCACCCCACTGCTATTAAGAAACTGTAATTAGAAGCCTTAATTTTCCATTATTTCTTAAATGATAAAACAATTTTCTGTGTTCATACATGACACAGTTAATTAATCCATTTCTAGATTTGCACTAATTATGATGTTACAGTGAGCCATGGTCACGTGATCACAATTTCTGATGTTCCTTGCCTGCTTCCCACAACAAAGTCAATGGGGAAGGCAGCAAGAAGTTGGAAGTCGTAGTCATGTGAGGCCTTCACTTAATGACCCACATGGTCCTCACTTAATGATGGCAACTGGGACTGCCAGAACTGCCATTGCTAAGCAATGTTGTGTCATGACATCATGGTTTACGACATTGCTTAGCAATGGCAATTCTGTGCCCAACTGCCATTGTAACCCGAGAACTACCTGTTTATATTAAACCATAAACTAGTCAAATAAGTTGGCTTCACAAACCATACTAAGCCACAGAATAAACCTTTGTGTTGACAGGATGTATCTGCTAGGCAACCTAGTAAGGCAGGTTGTGTTAATACCTGTTGGCAGAGTGCTAAGAAAGCCTTTGGCCCAGGAGAGATCAGAAAAGTCACACACCAGGCATTTCTATAAAAATATTTTTATTTACAGAAAGCAAACATATTTACAGGCTCTCAGTGAGAGCTGTTTAACTCTCTACATGCCTACACAGAAGGGAAACTGAAACTAAAACAAGTTCAGGCAAGTTCCTCCCTTAGGCAATGCAACCATTAACATGTGAAAAGGGGACAATTAAATTCAACCTCTTTACCTGGCCAAAATGATTAGTTACCATAGTAACCTTAATCTGTAGTAGAAAACATATTAACACTCCACTTTTTATACTACAGAATAAGATGCAAACCAATTTGCTTTGTTAACTCTCTGTGTCTTGGTACAGCAAGAGGTTTGGTTAAAATATCAGCAATCATGTCTTTTGATTCACAATATTTCAACATTATTTCTCCTTTGCTTATCATATCTTTGATATATTGATATCTAATATCGATATGTTTTGTCCTATTTTTGCAGGCTTCAGATTTTGCCATAGCAATGCAAGCTTGATTATCCTCATAAACAGTTATAGACTGGTTCACTTCCATACCTATGTTTTCTAACAAATGTTTAAACCATATAACCTCATTACAGGTTTGTGTTAGAGAATAAAACTTTGCTTCTGCAGTGGAAAGAGCAACAAGCGTTTGCTTTCTAGAATGCCAGCCTAAGCTTGACCCAGCAAATTGAATTAAAATCCCAGAAGTAGATTTCCTGTCACTGACATCTGCTCCCCAGTCAGAATTGGCAAAAGCCTGCAATTTCTGTGTTCCAGAGGCATTTAGCTTCAGGCAATAATTCTTTGTTCCTTGCAAATACCTCATTAACCTCTTCAATGCTGCTTTTCCAGTACATGTAGGCTTCTCTACCTGTCTACTTAAAATGGCCACAGAATTTGAGATATCTGTGTGAGAGTGATTTGCAATGTACAGTAAACTTCCAATTGCAGATCTATATTTCTCTGCCTCAGTTGAGTTTCTCCTATATCTTTCTGAAAATCTGTTATCATTGGACTAGAGACTGGTTTACAGTCTTGCATGTTAAAATCCTCTAGGAGCTTTTGAATTTTACTACATTGGTTTAACAGAAAGCTACCATCCTTCTCCCTGTGTATTTCCAAACCTAGGTAATTTGTTACAGTTCCAAGGCTTTTTAATGTGAAATGGCTTTTCATGCAGGCTTCAAAATCAAGCCTTTGTTTTTCTGTTGGTGTGAACAGCAGAAAATCATCAACATAAATGCACAGATACATACAGCCTTGTTTGTCTTTCTTCATATATACACATGGATCTGCTTTTCCTTTTTCAAAACTAAAATTCTGCAGTTTTTCATCTAATTTTTGGTTCCAGGATCTAGCAGCTTTTTTTAACCCATAGATTGACTTCTGCAGTTCACAGACCAGATTCTCACCTTTTTCATACCCAGGGGGTTGGTGCATGTATAATTTGTGGTCTAAATCACCATAGATAAATGCAGTTTGAATGTCATAGTGGTGAACTGACATTCCTTTGAGTGCAGCCATTTTTAACAGTAATCTAATTGATTCACCTTTAGTAACTGGTGCAAAAGTCTTATCAACGTCTAAATCTTTCCTTTGAGTGAACCCTTTTGCAACTAACCTTGCTTTATATTTTTGGATTTTTCCATCAGCATCCTTTTTCAGTTTGAAAACCCACCCACATCCTAGACAACATTCATTGGGAAGTAAAGTTACCAGTTTCCATGTTTTATTTTCTTTCAAGGATGCTAATTCCTGTTGCATGGCAGAATGCCAATTCTGTGCAATCTCAGGTGGTAAAGCATTCACTTGTTCTAAGGACTCAGGTTCTGTGAATATGTCAAAAGCCTTTACTGTTTCAGCCTGAAAATGTGATGGAGGAACACCTTTATTACTCCCCTGAGATCTGCGAGGTAATACAGGGCTTAAATTCTGACTCCTATCACTTTTCTGAGAAGCATCTGTCTCATCAGACAGATCTTCAGTTTGCTTTTCTGGTTAATGTCCTCACTAGGCAAAAGATCGCTATCAGCAAGTCCTTGCTGTTCTGTTGTTAGATCAACTGGAGAGCTAGAACTTAATCTCCCCCAGTTCTGCTCAGCAAAAGAAGCACTTTTGCTAATTATTAACTTATCTCCTACTATGAACCTGTAGATCCTCTGGCTTTGTTCATGGCCAACAAAGATGGCTTTCTTTGTCGTGGGGCCTCCTTTCCTTCTCTGCTGTTTTGGAATATGAACCCATGCAGTGCTACCAAACACTCAAAGAAACCTTTGGTTTCACACCATAAAACAAATGGAATGGAGTGTCCTGAATCACAGAGTTATACGATCTGTTTTGTACATAACAGGCAGTAGATATGGCCTCTCCCCGATACTTAAACGATAAATGTGAATCTTTAAGCATGCATTCCATTGCTTTTTGTAAGGTTCTGCCCTTTCTTTCAGCAACACCATTTTGCTGAGGGGTGTAAGGGTTAGAAAGAATTTGTTCTATCCCCTTTTCCACTATGAACCTTTTGAATTTGTGAGAAAGGTACTCTCCTTCTCTATCACATTGGAGTGCAGATACAGGCCTAGGGAATTTTCCATTTGCCCATGTCACAAAACCTTTAAATTTCTCAAATGCCTCATCTTTATGTTTTAAGACGTAGATAAATGTGTATCTTGAGAAATCATCAATGATGGTCATTGCATACCTTGCTTGTCCAAGACGTGGAGCAAAAGGACCAATAATGTCAGATTGTACAATTTCCAAAGGTCTAGTTGTAACTCTGTCACTGTGCTTACTCACAGGAGCTTTTAGTGTTTTGCATTCTTTGCAAACTACACAATCTAAGTATTTGTCACAGGGTTTTATCTTTAGGTCAGCACACAGCTGTGGCATTTGTGCTATATACTTGAAATTAGCATGACCAAATCTTCTGTGCATCAGGTGTACACATTGGTCATGATATGGTGTGTTGCCAACTGCAGCCTTGCAGCTTGGCTTCCTTGCATTTTGCACAATGTACAAGGAGTCTTTTAACATACCAGTAGCACACAATTTTCCATTTTTCCGTATCTCACAACCCTTTTTCTTAAATGTTATGACATACCCTGTTGCAGCCAATTGTGCCACAGATAAAAGGTTTGATTGTAAATTTGGCACATACAACAGACCTTTTACAGTTTCTCCTAAGCAGGTTAAATACAAGTCACCTTGTCCCATAATTTTGGTCACAGACCCATCAGCCAAAGATACACTTTGTCTTTCAGTTTTAGACAGTGACACAAAAGAGCTTTTACAATTACATAAATGACAATTGGCCCCAGAATCTAACATCCATACATCAGAATTACCCTTCTCAGCAACCTGTGCAATTTGGGTTGTCTGAAGAGCCTTCTTCTGTGTTGTCCTTGTGTTCTTCTTCTCTGTCTTTCTACTCTTGGGTCTCAAGGCAAAGTCTTTCTGCAAATGTCCAGCTGAACCACAAGTGAAGCATCGCTGGCTGGCTAGCGCTGTGGCCTCAGCTTCTTTCCCCTTCTTTTCCCTTGTTTTCTGGTGCTGCAGCTTTCCAGAAGAGATGGGGGGGATCTTTCCTCTCTCTTCTCCCATTCAGCAAGTAAGTGCCATGTAACATACGATGGGGTGAGGTCTGCTTCAGGCATAGCCTCCAGGGTACAAATCAGTGTGTCCCACGTTTCATTCAGTGAGGACAGGAAGATATAGGATTTTGTGAGAGGTGTAAATTCCATTCCTCTCTCCTGCAACTCAACAAACAGCTGCTGAATATGATGCAGGTGCTCAGGAAAGCTATCTCCTTCTGCAAGGTAGGATTTGTACAGCTTTTTTGTCAGGGTAACTTTACTCCCTGCTGTTGCCTTTACATACAAGTCTCTCAAAGTGTCCCAAAGTTGCTTTGCAGACCACATACCTCGCACGTGGACTAGTTGATTGTCCTCAACTCCCAGGATAATGGTGGTTCTAGCTCACTCATCCTGTCTAAGCCATTCAGCACTGGGATTTGGGGGGGTTTGCTCACCAGTTGGCAGCCAAAGATTCTCTCTGAGAAGATACATCTCCATCTTCAGGGCTCAATTCAAATAGTTGGTCTCTGGTAGGTGCTCCATAGGCATCGCTGAGGGCTGCGTGGTAGCCATGGCTTCTTCCTTCTTTTGCAAGTCACCTCAGCTGGCTTCTTTGTCCTGTAGACTGGCAGTTGCTGGAAAATCTCCAGGTGGCTCCAAAGAAAATCTTCACAGGTCTTTGCTACCTGCCTTTAAATTGTGCATGAGGTGTGGAGCTGATCTCTCTATTCTCTCTGTGTTTTACTGGGCTTACTGGGTTTACTGGGCTGTTTACTGGGCCCATAACCTGTTGGCAGTATGCTAAGAAAGCATTTGGCCCAGGAGAGATCAGAAAAGTCACACACCAGGCATTTCTATAAAAATAATTTTATTTACAGAAAGCAAACATATTTACAGGCTCTCAGTGAGAGTTGCCTAACTCTCTACATGCCTACACAGAAGGGAAACTGAAACAAGTTCAGGCAAGTTCCTCCCTTAGGCAGTGCAACCATTAACACGTTGAAAGGGGATAATTAAATTCAACCTCTTCACCTGGCCAAAATGATTAGTTACCATAGTAACCTTAATCTGTAGTAGAAAACATATTAACAATACCACCTCTGTTCTTTTATTAGTAGAAGCCAGAGGTAATCTCTCAACCTTTACTATAGGCAAAGATATAATTTATTAGATTTGTGTGTGTCTGTGTGTGTGGAGGGGACAGAAGCCACTTCAAGGACATGCATCCAGATGTGTATAATCACCCTACAGACATATATACTGAAACCTTCCTTTCTTCCTTCCTTCCACATCCACTCATTCACCCATAGACATATAATTTGCATATTTTGCTAGCAATGTCAGGATTTAGATCATGGGATTAATAGACTTCAGCCCTAAGGAAAAGATGTAACCAATCTTGTTCAGTCCTGTTCCCTACAATTGCTCTTGCAGACACCAATGAAAATTGTGTGTGTGTGTTTGTTTGTGTGTATAGGTGTGTGTGTATGTATGTCTGTGTGTGTGTGTGTGTCTGTATGTATGTATGTGTGTATCCATTCAATCTACACAAACAATATAGTAAATCTGGGGAGTTTTCTCCAAAGCCAAATTGCCTGAACATGCCAGACATGGAATTAAGGGTTTAAATGGAGTGCAAAAGATTAAGGCAATAGCTTTATTGATGGAACTGAGAGATCTGGAAATCCTAGGGACCTAAGCTTGGGCTTGACTGTTTACAGACCATGACACCAGTCAGCAAAGGAGGAAATCTGAAACTGCCCTATATTACAGTAATGGAGGTGTCTGCATAACAAAAGGATCTTTAAACTGTTATATGCCACAATGGCTGATACCATCAAGCACTTCCTGCCCATCTAGGCCAGGGAGTTATTTAAATGAGGATCTTGTGACCTGCAGATTAATATATTAATCAATCAATCAATCAATTAATTAATTAACATATTGACATACAGTATTTAATCTCAAGACCTGGCTATATCATCAGGCCTGGGGGTCCCAGGGGACCAGTGACATTTTAAGATGGCTCCATAATTGTTAATATCAATTCTTTCCTTTGCCTGGTGGTTTATGTTTTTGAATAATGACTGTTTTATATTTTTAATAATGATTGTTTTTATACATTTATTGTTTTATTTAATTGTTGTGTGCCACCCAGAGTCACTTTTTGTGAGATGGGCAGTCATATAAATTTGGCAAACAAACAAATAAATATTCCACAAGCATAGTTTGCAGTATTTGCATCCAGATCACAACCAACCTTAATGGAGACTGAAATGAACTAAAATTAATCCCCAAGAATACAGTGCTATTTAGATGACAGTATAGTTAAAGGAAATTTATACAAGATATTTCCTCCATACTTTAAATTTGAGCCCTAAAACAGGCCTGAAAGGGCAGCATGAAGTAGATGAAAATCAGCCTTCAGCAAAAGCCAATCAGCTAGAAATCCTGACTTGATAACCTGGTTGGCATAAACCACTAAATTACAAGCAGGAGAAGAGTGTCAAATGCTGTGTGCAGTCATAAAATCCCTCTGGTTTCTCACTCCCCCATCCCAGGAAAGCAGATTCTGCATGCACCATCACATCTCCTGGTTTGGACAGTTGCCTAATAGTGCAACCCTACACACTGTTTAATTTGCCCAGTAAATTAACAAGCTTTCCCATTCCCATGGAGGGGGTGGATGCAATCAATGGTTCCTTTTTAATGAGACATCTCCATCTCTAAAGATATTTAAAAGGAACAGTCTAGGATAACACTTCAACATAATTTCTTCAGTTTCATCCTAAGTGAATCAAGAATTAGCTAAGTATACAGTTCCTTTACAAGCCACTTCTTTCTGAATTTCAGCAAGCTAGTTGAATAAAATTCAGCCCCCTCGACATGTTAGAAGGAAGGATATTCCACAGAAGTCACAAAAATGTTATGCATGCTTTATATTTGTTTTATTTGAATTTGTATAGGTATTACCAACTTTTCAATTTATTTTTAAACCCACACATAGAATTTGCAATGGCTGAAAACTGAGATTCTCATTCATTAAAATAAAGTTTAGGAGTCTGTAAATCCTTGCTTTCCTTCTGTCAAGGACTAACAGGTGAATCAGATTATACAAGAAGTGAATCTCAATGGAGCATAGATATTACCTTTCTCAACTTACTGATTTAATTATTTTGCTGAGGCTGAGACATCAAGCAGACTCCTTGGCTCCTTCCCTTCATTGTATTATGCTCTAGTGTTCCTTCTGCCATTTGGAAACCATTTCATGCTGCAATGCCTAATGGTTGCATCTCATAGAAAACTCCACCCTGGACAAATAATCTTATTCTGTGAGAGGTCTACCATTAAATTGCTCAAGGCAATTTTGAAGTGAAAAAAAAACCTGAATTTTTCCTTATGCATCCACTTGCAAATCAGAAGGAAATTTGGTTCTCTACCTTTCATGCTTCCGTGCCATTCCAAGTTATTAAAGTGACTAGCAGCATGAGACACTTGAAATTGTCCTATATATTTGATTGTAGATAATACCTAGAATTTGAAAACAGTCCAGTAGATGCATATGAGGAAATATTTTCTAAATGCACCATTTTTTCCCTTAAGGTTTGATGCTGCTGCTGCTGCTATAGAAAAATTGAAATCAGTTTTAAGAGAGTGGATGATAATCAGAAAGATGCATCATAGCTTGTATCCTGTATAAATGGCTTAAATCCCCATTTATCTCAGATCAAAGAGTTTTTGCAGGTGTTGAAGTTCTCCAGAGACCCATAAAATGAGATAATGCCAGGGGGACTACATGTACTGTACATCTAGCAATGAAATATACACCATGCCATTTTATACTCATTACATTCTCTAAGAAAAATCAATAATCTTCCAGAGTGTGTGTCCTTAAGGAGAAGCCAACACCTATGTGGGATGAGGAACTGGCCAAATCATAGAATCATAGAATCATAGAGTCTGAAGAGGCCATTTAGGCCATCAAGTCCAACCAGGAGGTGCTTCACAGTAAATGACATAAAGTACAATCCACTGCTCAGAAAAGGAACATATAAATCAAAGAACCCTGACACTCTCAGATAAGAGGAGAATAGATCTTTACTTTCTTTGGTATGGTGGTCCTTTAGATGGTGAAAGGTGAAAGGTCCCCTGTGCAAGCACCAAGTCATGTCTGACCCTTTGGGGGGACACTGCTTTTGCAATGTTTTCTTGGCAGACTATAGTGGCGTGGTTTGCCATTGCCTTCCCCAGTCATCACCTTCCCCAGCAAACTGGGTACTCATTTTACCGACCTTGGAAGGATGGAAGGCTGAGTCGACCTGAGCCAGCTACCCGAGAATCCAGCTTCCGCTGGGATCAAACCTGGGTCACAGGGAGAGTTTTGGATGCAATACTGCTGCCTAACACTGCACCACACGAGGCTCTGCCCCTTTAGATACCCGAACAGAATTGTTGGGACTCAGGTGTTATATACAGTACATTTTATAAATAATCCTCCTCCTCCTCTCCCCCCAGTCATATTTTCCAAGGCAAAACATATCCAGATTCCTTAGGCTCTGTAAGGGTATGTGGGAATGTCCTTGAAAGGCAAGGGGAAGGGATGCTGCCTAGGGGACAATCAGATAAAAGGGGGAGAAGCCCACAGCTGCATAACAGACAGACAGAAAGGAAGAAACTTAGAAAGGATCCACCCTAACTTATCAGGCTGTAAAAAGAGGCAGCAGGAGATTTGTACTTTAAGACTTGCAAGATTCTGTTAACGTAGCCCTACAATAAAGTAGAATTAGCTCACCTTGTCGTGTTTCTAGTCTACCTGGGTGGCTGATAGGCTCTTACTGCAAGATTCAATGTCCAATCCTTTGATCATTCCTGTGGTGAGCTCTGACCAATACAGAATATTACTTCACATGATTTGGAACTATTTGATGCAAACTAAAATTGCATTTACTTTTTGCAGCCACGACACACTGCTGGTTCATATTCAGCTTGTGATCAATTTAATTCAAACATCTTCAGTATATGTTGGTGCATTCTCAGAAGATCTGGGAGGGTCTGAAAGTAGCTGTGCCATGCCTATAAGCAGCTATGACTGCCTCACAACTTGAAGGAAAAGATCTAGAGGAAACTTTACTTACCAGTGAAGAGCCTCATACAAGCTGTATGTATACAGCTATTAACTATCCTGTGACAGCAGGTGGCAGACCTAGATAACCTTGACTGATCTCAAAAAAGCTAAGTGAAAATGGAGCCTATTAATACTTGGATGGAAGATCACCAAGAAAGCTCAGGGCTTAGGCTAAACAATAAGTTTTTTTAAAAAATCCAGAAGAAAACAAAGGCAAATATTTCCATATATGGAGAAATCTGGTGGGAGGTGAGATTGAGTAGTGTACCAGCAATTTGGTATGGATGTGACTAGTCAGTTAATGAAATTTATCATAACATTAAACTCTCTCCTAATTTTGGAATAGCAAGTCAATTTCTCACTTTTCAGCTTTTTAATGTAATCAGCCATATTACTCTATCTTCTACAAACTGAATATTACCCTTCTGTGCTGGTTCTGCCAACACAAAATTAGGAGTTGGTTAGTTCTTAGCACACTGAATATGCACTCATTGTATCACATTTTGGCAGCCTGCTTCTGCTGCCTCTGTTAAGTACCTAACATAGATACTGCCAGCAAGTTGCAACTCTGGCATAATCAAGTGAGGGGAGTGTTGTGGTGATCATTCCCAGCTTGACAGACTTGCCAAGATACTATGCCAGTTCTCCTGATACACCAGAAAACCCAAGGATCAGAGGTAGTAAATCCAAACTAACACACAAGGGCAAGTCAGTTTTTGTTCTTCTGAATCTTGTCAGGACTCTTGCCTAGTGTTGCATACAGTGAGGCTATCAATGAGAAGCTTCTTTCTGGGAGGATTCAAGGGTTGCTAAGGAGCTATGTTAACTGTCCTGGCACCACAGCAAACTATAAGCCTGTATCATCACAGACCAATTGAAAATTAAGAGTTAACTTTTTAAAAGCTAACTTTTTCAAGCTTTAATTTTAAAGCAGTTTTTGAACATTTGGATTTTTAAGTTAGAGTAGGACATTGCATTGGTTCATCCAACTTTGCTATAGGCTCTTTTGCTAGTCATGAGACAAGCTGGAATTGTCCATTCCTCAACCCTGCTTTAAAAAAAAAAGATACAGGGAAATAAACTGTGGTGAAATTCTTAAAACTACCTGGCCAACACTTTGCAGAGTTAAACTTCTGTAAAAATGCTACCATTCCTGTTATTTTTGTCCTACTCACCCACAAAATGGAGCAGATTCAAATATTTCCCCATTATAGTTTATAGATACAGCTTTTCTCAGTTTGAATCATCATCAGATTGCCATTAGATCAGAAACTCAAATATAATCATGCTCTCTTTGAATTTCAAAACTTAAGCATGAATTGAATCAAAATTGATTCACAAAAAGATCTACACAAAATTATCACAAAAATCTACACAACATGTCCGTAATCTACAGACAGGAAGAAAGGTCTGATAAGACTAATCATAAGAGAAATCCATGGTAATTTAGCAAAACAATCCATTGTTTTTACAGTGCTCAGAGATCGATCTCATTCTGAGCTGAGCTAGAATCTTCCCAGATATTGATGTCAGTCTGCTTTATAGTTCTATGGATACTCCTTTTCCCCTTCTTGAAGATAGGGACTTTTATCCATTCCTAGTTATCTGGCATTTTATCCATTTTTCAGGATTACAAGTCCTCTAGAAATCCAAGTCAATTGACTTACTAGTACTGAAGCAAAACTAGTGTGAGTTTTTGAAACCCAGAAATCTAAAATATCCAAACTAGGCTTTCAAGAACTTGCAACTCATATTTCAGCACACCAGCTACCTCTTCATTTTCAGTGTCTTATTTCTCAGTTCTTTGCTCTTTTTTTCCCCCTTCACCAAAAGGTCACTTTAAGCCCTAATTTTCTAACAATGATGTTTATCCTACTCCGGCAAGTTCATATCATGATTAAACAAGAAAAATATTTTCAGGGCTATGAAAGCTTAGGCTGCCATTATTAAACAATGTCATGAGTTAAAGGAGATGTAAGGTGTTGGCACAATCCCAGGTTAATCATGGAATTCATATTGCTTCCATTTAGGTCAGTTTCATCTTGAGGCAATAGGTTCTCAACCATAACAAGCTGGATTTGATATGCTATAGAAACTTAACATCAGTTTGGAATCTGTCAATCTGCCAACATCACCTAATAGTGACAATGGTGTAACTTGAGGTTGTGAAGTTAACCCCACTCTTCTGGCCTTCCGGAAGAGAATCAAGACCTGGCTGTGCCAACTAGCTTGGGGATCCAATAGTTGTAGGCAGTCCTGGGGCTGACTGGTGGTTTAAAGATGCTCTTTCCACCTTTTAGTTTCCCACTTTTTTCTTCTTCTGTTTTTGTACTTTTTCTAATTTTCTAATGGCTTTATAACTTTTATTTGTAAACTGCCCAGTCACTTTTATAGTGATATGGGCAGTGTACAAATTTAATAATAAATAAACAGACAAACAAACTTCAAAATCCCCCATATCTAGACTATTCTCTTGCTTTTTGAAGCAAAAATCAGGTTCAGGGTGCCTTTGTTGAGCCAGTGATTAATGTGACAATCCCATGGTTGTCATGGAGGCCATGAAATCCTGAGCCAGCCCTGCTATGGCAGCATTGACATTAATGTTGAACTCATCCCTCTGGACTGCTGCTCTGACGGTTTCCAAGTCAACATTAGAGAGCACAGAAAACTCAGGGAGGCTGCTGGGCATGAGAGTGAGTGATATCACCAGCATCTCCATCTTGTCTCACTGCCCTGATGCCAGGTAAAGACTTTCATAATGTGTCCCAGTTGCATTAGCTAATTCTCAAATGATCATAAGTTAATAGCCTGATACTAGATCAATTAATTTCAAAAACAAGACACTCTTCCTCTTCTATTCCATTATATCATCCATGTGGGAGAAAGAGAACCAAGAATTTGAACCTTGATTTCATTATAAGTAGAAATTGCATTTGGTAAACAGCAGTTACAAGAATTCTTTCTTAATAGCCTCATTAGCTTTTCTATATTAAATTTGCTTATCAGTCAAAAATGCAGGTATACTTGAATGCCTGTTTTATCTGTTTCTTGTGTCAGGCTTTCCAGGAGAACCACTATACAGTAGCTATTCCTTTCCTCTTGACCCTCCAGCTTGAGTTACTACTGCACTGAGAAATGACTAACCCCATCAAATAATTTAGCACAAGATACTAGTACTAAATACTAATCACTAATATGATATTAGCAGCAAGATCAATAGGCAGGAGGGATCTGAAAGCATGGTACCAGATATCTACAGGAAAAGGAAAGGGTGAAAAGAACTAATAACTTGAAATTATCCTCATGCTCTGGTTTTATTATACAACCCTTCACTAGTTCTTGTCTTGTTTTTTATTATTAAAAAAAAGTTCCTGCCTACATCATTTGTTCTTAGTACCTCTGTATGCTCAATGCTGGTTCTTATCATAAAAGCCCTAAATAGGCTGAGTCAACATAAGTGCTGCCATGTATTCCATACAATATCTGAGGCTTTTGCAACCAGCCTTCTTAGAATCACAAAAATGACAGAAAATGCATCATTTGCATGAGATGATGATGTGACTAATATCAAATTACATAATTTTGCAATGTCTTCAGGACACATGACATCCAGATGGTTTCTACTTATGCCTATACTTGTCAGATGTTCTTCAACATTTAGATAATCTGCAGACATAACATTTGTTTTAGCATTGCAAAAGTTTCATCTGAAATACAGTTGAAGTGCTTCAAGGGATCAAGAATCCTGCTTCTGTAGGGTTCTTAGCTGTGCCAAGCACTCTGTGTTTAGCTGAGTGCATTTACAGCTGGTCTTCATTTTTTCCCCATTATCACAAGAACATGAGGAATGAAGGAGAGTGGAGAGCTTGTTCTGTTTCTCCTCCATTCTTCTAAATGATGAATGTCTGAAGGGAACTCTTCATTGCATATTGCTGATTTGAAGCTTTAGAGCAGTGTTTCCCAACCTTAGCAACTTTAAGATGTGTGGACTTCAACTCCCAGAATTCCCCAGCCAGCATGGTTGGCTGGGGAATTCTGGAAGTTGAAGTCCACACATCTTAAAGTTGCTAAGGTTGGGAAACACTGCTTTAGAGGATCTATATTCTGACCTTGAACAGTAAGAGGAAGCTGGTTTCAATAGATGTCAATCAAATATGTTTCCTTGCTGAAAAACGTATTTGTTTAAGTCTATTTCACAAGCATCAGAGATTTTCCCCCTAATGAATATACTCCATTAGTATTATTTGTCTCAGCCTGAAACAGGCCACATGATGAGCAGTAATTTGAAAACATGTATTTACCATAGAGCCCTGACAATAGCCCTTTTCATGCTGTAGCGATTGCATTAAATATTTATGGGGACATTTTATTTTGTAAACAAAGTAAAAGAATTAGGAGAACATGAAAGTGGGTGATCAATTTTAATAGCTGGGGTTTGGTTTCCTTGTTTTATGATGTGGTCCCTTAGTATTGTCTGTGTGTATGTGTGTATTTCTGTGCATGCATATGTATGGGTGATTCAAGACACTATATTAAATAATAGATAACATCTTGAAAATATTTCCAGATAGATTCCTCTTCTTTGCTGGTTCTGCACTGAAATAATAAATAAAATGAATGTGCTGGTATTCTTAAGTACATACTGGGGAGACTATTCCTGTGATAATAGAGATAACAAATGACACTGAGCAAATCTATGGTTCCTGAGGGAATACACAGATATCCCTATGCAAGAAGAACAGCAGAATTCAGATCTCTCTCTTATTGATGCCACAAATATTAAGAGCCAAGATTTTCAGACTTTCTGGTTACTGAAATCATCTGCCTCAATGGTCAGTCTGCTGGGGCCAAGGACCCTTATTAGTCCATTCTTCCGGAGCCATCATAGCAATCCTTTCAATATTACTCAAAACCATGAATTGTTGTACAAGAAGTCTGTAATGCAGCTCTTTTCTATGTTAATGTTAACCCAGTTTCCCAAGAGTTAATGCTGTTGAAAGAAAAGACATAGGTTCTGAGTGAATATATTGCACTAAGGCAGGGCTTGGTTTAAACATAGTTTTTTTGAACAACTATAGTGGCTGACTTCAGATATAATGCTGGGCTATAAACCACAGTTGCTGGCTTCATATATCATAAAACCAAATAAACTACAATTTGATTATTTCTGCAGATAAGAGCTAGCTTTTTCTGCAAGCCACATGGGCATAAGTGCTTATGGAATATATTGGAATCTGCTACCTATTAGGGCTGACAGAAGAATCAAATGGGCCATAGTAAATGGGACTCTGTTTAAAGACAGATTAAACTGCTGCAACACAACTAACATTGAGAATGTGGTAATTAGAACATTGATTTAAATATTTTGTATTGTCTAGTTATTGTCCTGACTTTATGAAACCCTGTGGCAAACACAAAATGCAGGGTGAAATCATATTCTGTATATCTATATATCTTCCAGGTAGGTTGAACCCTATCCTGGAGAATTAAGGATGCCAGACCCAATGAAAGACCAATTAAATATTGAGAATATTTCCAATAGTTGTTTCTTGGATGAACAAGCATGCAATCCATTGTTCCCAACTCAAGTATATAACTGTACACCTAGCAAAGTTTTATTGCTTTGCTTAATCAAAGTAAAAAATCTCTTTGCTCACTTTGACAATACTATGCTACCAATGGGTTTCAAAACTCAAGCAAAAATTAGAGTTGCATTTTTTTTTTACTTGTCCTACGACTTTCTTTTCTTCCAAGATTCATTATGTGTGGAAAGGATCAATATTAACTTTACTTTGAATAATAGCAATGAAGGAAAATTCATAACGTTTAAATTCCTTCCAGTTCTGGTATATTAACACTGTAATTAGTACAGTAAGTACAGTGCAAACAGTAAACAGTTAATTTTTAGACCTTGCTCAGGCATACAATATGCTCCTTTTTGTTTCTTACCCAAATTAGGGATTTGGGGGACTGCACACCACTCAGAGTTGATTGCTTAGAGTCAGGTACAACCCCTGCATCAAATAAGTAAATAGTGACACAGTTTGAGGTCATGGATGAAAAGATCTTAAACTGCTTTAACTTGGTGCCTTGGTGTAGTTAAAATAAAGAGAGCAGAAATCAAACTAATTTTGAATTTACATTGACCTGGTAGAAAAAGCTACATAAATACTTATTTCTTAATGGCTGGTTTTGGCTTTTTTTTTTTCACACAGTCCATTGACAAGATGAACAAGAGAAAAGAGTCCTTAATGAAGAAGAGAAAAAAAACACCCTGCAAAACAATTTATATTCTCCAAATGTTCTATTGATTTCAACAAGTGTCAGATTGTAGCCCAAAATGAACTTCAAAGCATTTTGTCTTATTTCACAAGGTCAGCAAAGACTATTGGTGCACACTCTGTTATCACAGAAAGGTTCTTGTGTTTTCCAATCTAGTTAAAGCTGTCAGTATTCATGACATAATGCGCATTACATAAACTAGGTTATCAACATGGCTCAGAGATACCCTTGTATATTTTTATGTTCCGCATCAACCTGATAATGGTCTCCTGTGGCACATCCTTTGGATTTTACATTCATATATCATAAAGTGTCCAATGCTAGCATGGTGTTCATAGATTTCTAATTTGATACTTAGCATTAGTTGAAGCAACCTCAGTGATTTACACTTAGAAAGTATTCTCAAAGTTGATTTCAAAGAGAAAATTAGTATTTAATGATGCATCTTGAACTCCTCAAATTAAATTCACTTCCTCCTATAGCCTTCAGCATTTTTCAAGGCCTAGCCAGAGGAAAAATGACATGTGATGCACTCATATTTGTGAACACAATCTCATATTGAATTCTAAAATGTTAGACCCTTAGTGGCAATCTAATTTAGTATGAATGCAGTCACCTAAGGACATTTGGGGAATATGTTATAATGTGAATGCAGAAGCAGACAAACTAAGAAATAAAGGCCATACAATTTTATCCCTAAAAGAAAATAGAAAAAGAAAAAAAGAAGTGTTATGAGTGATATGCTTCCATAATAACAAAACAAGCAAACAAAAGTGTTTTGTTTTTGTTTATTTTTGTCATTAAAAATGCAATTGTATCTGTGCCTGTTCAAAAATAATCTGAATTCATTGAGGCTTACACCAAAGAGTAGTTAAGCTTATCCCTTAAATATTTTAGCATATTTTTCTCACAATCACTTGTTAGCTGTTATAGTGATAAAAGTCCAAATCATCTGGAGGGCACTATATTGCAGATCTCTGACATATGCAATTATCACTTAATGTCTTCCTTGTCATGAAAATTCAGAAGAACAGAGAATAACACTGAGGAGCAATAACCAGCTGTTTATTCAACAATCATTGGGTCCCAACTTTACAAGAAAGAAGGACCTCAAACAGTGGGAAGGCAAAGATTTTTGTAGATGTTGAAGGCCACTGGGTTTTGAACCTTTGCCATATGTGTAAACTTAGATGAGGATTTCTGATGATCAACAGTTTTAAACTTATGTTACTCTGCTTCATGGGACTCTGTTAAATTTTGCCCCAGTTTAATTAAAACCACCTGAGTACTGTTTGAGGCCATGTCCTCATATCACAGCCTCTATCTTGGACCAGTGTGACCCTTTCTGAAGCAAGCTGAAACTGGATGAATGTGATTTGGCAGGAATGTGGTGTTTTCCATGAAAGATAGAACAGAACCTCCTATGTGAACATGTGAACATTCTATGTCACTTGGAGAAGGAGTCTTCAGAAGGTAATTAGTCTGCTGGTCTCCAACTGACCTGCCATAGAACTGCCCCTTCCCCTCCAGCAACATAGCTCTGTGCCTCTATGCAGGGCTGCAACTGGGGGGGGAGGGGGCAAGTGGGGCATGTGCCCCAGGCGCTGCACTGGGGAGGCACCAAAATGGGCACAGAATCCATGTTTGCCCCAGATGACACAGACCCTAGTTGCAGCCCTGCCTCTATGACTACTTTAACTGCCAGATGCCTTACTTATGTAGCCCATCCTTCCTTTTTAAGGAGCATGCTTGATCAAGGGAATATTGACCTCATGGTAGACCAAAAGAGGGTCTTCCATTAGCTTGCTATTCCCATCAAAAGTTCCATGCAGCATTAATACAAAGCCCATCACCATTTCCCACCATACCAATCTAAGCCTTCCTTACTTTCCCCACTACATTCTTCTCCATCTCTGCTTGCCTGATTCTCTCCCTCTCCCATTGACAAGCAACCAGATCAATCATACATCTTTCTCCCATCTGCTGCCTCTTTCCTTACCTCCATGCTCGCTGGAAAGCAGAGCAACTACCACCCCTGTATATTGTCCTTGTTCTAAATGCAAGCTAAGAGGAATATTGTGGAAATCAGACTGACAAACTCTCCCGTCATGAGTACTGGAAGAAATCACATTCTTGGGGCTATGTGGATGAGCCCTAAAAGAGGACCTTTTTGGCTTGAAGATACTTTGGAACATCAAAAATTACATCATGGTGCACTCATAAAATGGCTACCATTTTTTCAGAAAGAGAACTTATCCCTGGAATGATCACTATTATCTCAGTGAGGCCTTTGTGGATACTACAGACATTTCTGCAATAAACATTATCCTAGAGGCTGGTGATTTGCTTGTATCATGCTAATAAACAAATTAAACAAGTTTGTTTAATAAAGAAACTTCCCTTTTGTGTGTTTGTTTAATAAAAGTTTCTTCACTGGAACAGGTACCCAGATGGGCACAAGGAAAGGGTTTAATGGCACATTTATGCCAACAACTACCACACTGCCTATCTTTGCATGCTGCAAGATTTTCAGATTCTATTCAGATTTTCAATTCAGAATCAAAAAACACTGCATATTTTATATACAGGGGACATGAAGCCAATGAGACCAGTTTTTGTTTGCAAGAAACAAAGAGAAGTAAAAAAGATATAGCCGTGGAAATCCATCTGCTTTCCAGACAGTTTATACTTACCCTGTGATGCTCTTGACAGAGTCTAGAGGGAGCCTGTAATAAACAGCAGGCTTCAGGGAGTTGAGTTGTTACCATGAACAGCACCAGAACTAGCTATGCTCACTTTATATATCAATAACTGCAGAGCAGCTTGATGACAATAGATAACTGGAATTAATCCAGAGTGTGGGTGGGAGGCAGAGAGAAAGAGAGAAAGAGAATTGTTAATGTAAAATGACAGATATAAGGTCCAAAACAGCTTGGTTAGATTAGGAGCAGACCCAGATAAGCAGCATGGCAATTGAAATGAGAGATGCACGGTATATCAAACTCTGAAGAAAATGAGAATTCATTGCAGAAACCTATGGAAATTATGAAAAGCCTCAATTTGGGGGTGGCTGCTCATCAGAGAATTACACATAATGAGGGAAGGAAATGTATTGTGAAAGAGGCACCTGGAAAATCTTTATTTTGAACCTTATAAGGGGAAAATGATATAGTTTTGAATATCTTGAGCTATAAAAACAGGGCATTTCCTCATAATAATTTGGATCAGTGGCTCAGTCTTGTAATCTTAAACCAAGTTTCTTAGATTTAAGTAACTTTTAAGACTGGAACAGTTTCAAATTAAAAAAAAATGCTTCAGTGCAAGCAATTTATGAATCTTTTGTGAATCAGATTCACATTTCTCCAAATTCATTAGAACACTGTAAAAACTGTAACATAATTACTTCAAATGCTTCAAAATGTTCTTTAGCCATCTTCAGTCAAATTACCAAATCACCAAATTAAAATAAATGAATCATAAAGCTGACCTAAATTAATATACAGAACTATGTTTAAATGCATATTCTTTTTGTCATGGGTTTGCTATAATTCTGGATAAATATAAACTCAAAACCCACAGCTTTGTGTGCGCACACACATACATACATACTATTTAAGTAAGAAGTAAACTAATGAAGGGATAAAGATGGGATACTTGGGATGAGGAGGAATAAACAAAAAATGGCAATAGATCTAGAGGGGGTACATTTTTGATGCTGCTGCACCTGCCAGCAATTTGTGACATGGCAACTTGAGAGAGCATTCTTAATGCAATCATTCCAGTTGTGGGATACTCTCCCCATTTCAGTGCAGGTTGGCACTGAGCACTAGAAGCTTGTAAGATGCATCTGTTTGCCCAGATCTTTGGTTACTGGGATTGCTGTGCATTTCTGTCGAGATAATATTATTGTCTTAACTTCATGAAGCTTTAAGAATAGTTTTAAACATCTAATAGAGGTTTCATGGAATTATTCTTTTGCAATTATAATTTTATCCTTACTTGCATAAAAAATTATGAAGTATAAATTTTATAAATAAAAAATAAAGCTTAAAAACAGTCAGGAAATAAAGATGGGGACAGTCCACAGGATAATTAGTTGTCCTCTACAAATCAAATAAGCCCAAAAGTTCCACTGAGTCCAGACTTTCCCTAATAATTTTGTCAGTCGTCTTCAACTACTGATATTCAGAGGAATAGGACTCTTGTCTTTATGTATTTTATACGAAACCTTGATATGAAAACATATGAGAACTATTAGCATATTCAGAAGAACAGTTGGCAATAAGATTGAGGAAGAAAGAAAAAAAACCTCATGCCTGTGTGAAGGTGACCTCAGGTTTAATCTTTAGCAACTCAAGCAAAGCTTCTCAGCCTTTTGGCTAACATCAAGAATAGTGAAGTAAAGACTAAAGTTGTAAATGTCTCTGTGGAAATTTTGCAGAACTACTGAAAGTCAGTCTTGACACTACAAGCTAGAAAGACAAGTAGCTTGACTCAGGCAGTTTTTAATGGCATCAAGGGGGAAGGAGGCAAATATCTGCAAGATGGCAGGCATGCTGTAACTGTACAAGACCCATTGCATGCATATACAAGAAGGGTGGGGCTTGGATCATGACACTGCACCTGCCATCTTGCAGATTTTGACCCCCCTCCTGGCAGCTTTCTATAATTATTCCTGTTCAAAATCAGCTTGCCTTTAAAAAATAAGCTGATATAGAAACCTCTTGATGTCATGAGTAAGGATGGCGAGCAGGGGGCTCCCACCCAGACTGTCAAGCGCATGCGTAGCACTGAGGAACTGTTCAGCCATTCAAAGAGACACAGATCGGGACCGCCTTAACCCTTGGGGGTTATATGTCTGGGTTTTTCCCATGCTTCTTCAGTTTGTTAGGATTCTTGTTAAGTACTAGTAATAAATATTAGAGACCAGTTCATTGTCTCAGTGTGTTTCCTGGTAGTTAGGACACTTATAGACTTTTTGCATAAAACCTATGATTTATGGTTTTGATGATTAGCCAGGATAGATTATAGCAAGAAGAGTTATGTTGTAACTATAGAGCAAGAGGTAAATTTATAATTATACTGATAACTGCTATAAAGAAGATCAGAAAATACTTCTTTGTATCTTTTTTCTTTCTTTTCTTTTCTATTCTTTTACTTTTTTTTCCTTTCTTGAACTTTTAGCTTTCTTTTTGATTTCTTTCTTTTTCTTGTCTTTTTCTTACTTTATATTAGTTTGTATTAGTTTTTATCTTCCTATTTTAAAAAATCTTTAATAAAAATTATATTAAAAAGTAAGCTCATATAAACATATACATTAAACCAAATTTGTGGTATTTTATTGTCCTGCCTTACATTAAAAAAAGGTAATGACAGTCAGATGATCTGCAATGCCAACATGAAGGCAGACTACTTATGACCAATATGTTAGTGTTTATGGTATCCAAAACCCACACCTGGATGACAGAAGCCAACCCCCCCCACACACACAAAATAGTGTGCAAGTTTTCAAGTTTGTTTGTATGCTTAGAATTCCCCGT
The DNA here is from genome assembly GCF_035149785.1 of Candoia aspera. Taxonomy (NCBI): domain Eukaryota; kingdom Metazoa; phylum Chordata; class Lepidosauria; order Squamata; family Candoiidae; genus Candoia; species Candoia aspera. Next base: position 33,802,403 of record NC_086158.1, on the reverse strand, counting down.
AAGGCAGAAAATGCAAAACTTACACTATATGCTTTAGGTCATGAGAGCTGCAGTTTGAAATGGTCTACAGGTGGACTTTGTTGAGGTTTTCCTACTAACAGATTAAGACTGCTATATGTGCCTAATCATTTTTGGCCAGGTGAAGGGGTTGCATTTGATTGTCTCCTCGCACGTGCTTCATGCAAAATAGCCTGGGGGGAGGACCTGCCCGGACTTGTTTTCTCACTTCCTCTTTCTCTCTCTGCCGGCGATGTAGCCGAGCAAGGCTTTCTCCAAAGGGAGCTAAGTCCTTTAAATGTTTTGTTTTTTGTTTTGCTTTCTGTAAATAAATTATTTTTATAGAAATGCTTGGTGTGTGACTTTTTTGACCTCTCCTGGGCTAAAGGCTTTCCCAGCATCTGCCAACAGACTTTGTAGACTGAGTTAGGCTCTGTATGCATTGTATGTATTTCAGGGACAAAGGAAATGGTTGTTCCTTAAACTATAAAATGCCTAATGGTGCCTTTGCAGTTCATCTAACATGGGGTTTTCCCACTATAACCATCAGATTGGGATGTTCGCTCTAGTTAACCCAAAAGAATTCTGGCTGTCATATGGCAGCCAAAGTATACACAAAGGCTTTCTTTCTTAATGTTTGCAGATAGCAATGCCATTAGAACAATGTTGGTGGTGGGTTCTTAGAGGGTGTGATCTGGAACACTGAAATGATGAGCATGCCATATAATATAATGCCTACGCAAGACTAGAAAGTGTGTCATTTTCATTTCATTTTTCAAGTGTTTGGACAGCTATGTGCATATATTTTTTGTCCTCTTCAGACTATGAGACGGCAAGGCAGAGTTACTAATAAAATTCATTATTGAATAACTATTTACAATAGCAAAAGTTCTTCAACAGATTAGAGTATGTAATTCAATGCAAGTCCAACCAGGTGGCAAGGGACATGCAGGCAACACTGCAGGGTCAGACTGTGACAAGACAGTCAGGCAAAGCTTGGCCAATCCTCTAAATGAAGATGCACAACTGGAAGGAGCTATAGTGTGTGGCAAAGGAGATGCTGAACACTCAGATTGATGCCCTGGCACGCAGGCTGGATCAGGCTGGCCCACCAAGGCTAGACAAGGCTTGACTGGAGTATCCAGGCAGAACTCTAGAACTTGGTTCTAGAGACAAAGCTGGACTTGGCTGAAGTATCTAGGGAAGGCTTGCTTCTGAAGGCAGGACTGGACTTGGCTGGAACGTCTAGGCAAGGCTCAGAACTGGAAACAAGACTGGACTGGGCAGGAATGTGGTGGCAAGGCTGAGATCTGGAGGTGAGGCTGGACTGGGCTGGAACATCTAGGCAACACTGAGATCTGGAGGCAAGGCAGGATTGGACTGAAGTGTCTAGGCAAGGCAGAGAACTGAAGTCAAGGCTGGACTGGACTGGACTGGGGCGTCTAGGCAAGGCTGAGATCTGGAGGCACATGATGGAGCGATGTGGCGAGGCTTGGAGCTGGACACGGGTCTGTGCTCAGCAGGAACGGCAAGGAGAGGCTTGACTGGAGCGACCTGTTCAGGAAACAGGTCCGTGAAGGCAGAAGGCTCTGACGCTGGTTCCACACGGGCTACAGGCAAGGCTTCCGACACTGGTAAGGACTCTTCTGCAGGTACTGTTAGCTCAAAGGATCGGCTGTCTCTGGCAGCTTGCTCTTGGCACTACTGCCTATTTATCCACTCCTTTTTGTGCTGTTTCCCTCTAGCAGCCAATTGGATTTCTTTTTCCTTTGCATGCTTCTCTGCTCTCCTCTCTCAAGTGGTGATGTTTCAAATCTCCCTCTGGAGTTTGTCCAATCAACATCTGTGATTTCTCCCACTCTGCTGAGTCACTTCCCGGTTTTGATTCTCCAAGTCCTTCCTGATAGGTTTTGTTTTCCCCTTCTGACTCCAATCTGACTCTCGAATAAGTTTCATTTCAGAGTCAGAAGCAGGCTCAAACCTCCCATTTTTATCATCTATTACAGCTGAGCCACTTTGAAAACAATTTGGAGGAAGTGCCACAGACCTCTCCTATAGTCCCTCTCTACTTGTCTTTAAAGCAAGCCAATATTTTACAGGCTTCTGTGTGGGCCTTTAAAAAAAAGGAAAAAAAAAAAAGATTTCCACTGCAATCTAGTTTATATTTGAAGAAAAACAGAAGTTAGAGACTGTGTTAATTTTGTTTTTTCAGCTTTTCTTTTTTAGCGCAACTAAAAAACAAAATTTCTCATGCTTAATCCTATTTCAGTGCCATAAACATTCCTAACATACTGAATTGCGGCCATGAAATACGTCTTAAGATCAACTGGCATCAGGTTCCACCTATGAGAATTTCAAAATTGTTTTTGGTTCAGTGGAAACTGAAGTCTTGGAAACAGAATATAATACACTTTTAAGGATTTTCTGACAGTGCATGAATTATATGTTGTTTCCTTTGTATTTGATTATTACAGTCTACTTCTTTCTCAGCTTCTGTCAAGATAGCAAAAGACTTTCATTCTTTCTAAATAAATAATCATTGGCTCTAGTTTTCTTATAAATTGGTTTTGACCACTAATATTCACCAGCTAGAAATATTCAGAATGTTCATATTCCACCATTCATATTCTACCATTCAGAATGTTTATATTTCACCATTATTGTCTTTCTATAATCCCTCATGCTTTAGTATAAATGGGGGATGTGCTTTGCACATTGATCTCATCTACCTTTCTATCTGGGACATTTTAACCTATTTTTCATTTTAGGCTATCAGGCTGCATACAACAGGCAAAAAGGCCAGAATGTAATACAATATGATGCAATCAAATCATAAAACACATTAAAAAAAAAGAAGAAAAAAAAACAGCAGAACAACAGCAGAACACATTAAGTGAAACTAATAAATTCTTTAAAATTAAGTTTTCATCTGGCATCAGAATGATAGCAGTGACAGCCAGACTTCCATGACATTTCTGAGATGGGAGTCCACATTAAGAAGTTTGTAGTGCCCAGCCTGTATTCAGCAAGCTTCTCCTGACAAAGGAACCCAGAGAAAAGCAGGTACTTCTTTCAGTATTTCAGCTTCAAGATATTTAGGTTGTACAAATAAGCATGTAGAACTTTAGTTTGGCCTTGAAAGCAACTAGGCAGCCAACATAAGTATTTAAATGTCAAGGTAATTATTCTGCATTATGGTTAGCAATCAATTAAGGCAAAGTAATTATAAGAAAAAAAGTGAAGTTTTCAGGGCAGTTCCAGATACAGGACAGTGCAGCACAAAGGTAGCAAGCATTGTTCACTAATAATTCCTGCCCAGACAGATTGGTAGCCAAAAAATCAATGGAAGCTTTGTAAAGACACTTGATGTCACTGAGGATCTCTTACATCCTCAACCATCCATGCTGAATCAATCCAGGAGTTCCTAAATTCTGTTATTTTAACAGGTGTGCCCTCTTATTTAAAATAGGATATAAATATCACTGAGTACCGATGTGTAAAGTCAGAGGTAATTGTTTTTGAAGGGTGCTCTAATTAATTGTATTCATCTGCTCCAAAACAGAATGAAACCTTTCTGAAATGGGATCCACAAAGGCAGAAAACTATTTGATTAGATAATATTTTCAGTGGGTAAAATGCTGCATCATCTGTCATTATTTGCATCCTTTCATCAGTTCCAATGTAGTAGGCATTCTAGTATGATAAAGCAAAGGATTCATGATACTGTATAAAGGGGGAGACAGACTTGATTATCAGTTATAGCTCTATGAAACAAAGCAAATAAACTGCAAGTTAGAATTGAGCTAAGACAGAGCTTAGATGTACCTGTCATGTTGATTACCATGGGAAGTAAAAATGTTCAGTACAATTCCTGCCCTGCCACTGTATTCTTTCCAAAAGTATCTCTTTACGCACAGCTTATGACATCAGATGGCCTTTACTTTCACAGAGCACATTCACTTATAGACATTTTGCTGGTGCTCAATGATAACTACTGTGGCAGTTCGCTAGATAAAATTATATACCTAAATATTTCATACTAGTGTAGTATATTGGTACGCTTGTTGGACTCATACCAGGGAGATCCACTTACAAGATCCCATTCAATCAAAGGTTCTGTGTGAGTTCAGGCCAGTTATTATCTCTCAGTCCAGCCTGACTCACAAACATGAGACGATGAAAATGAGGGGTAACTGCGCCACCCTCCCACGTGACTACCTTTTTATAGGGAGGGCAGGATATAAATACAATGAATTAATTAATCAATACTAGCCAATTCCCACCAGTATGATTAATGAGATAGTATGGAGAAGGTCTAAACCAGTGTTTTTTTTCAAATTTTGCAACTTTAAGATGTGTGGACTTTAACTCCCAGAATTCCCCAGCTAGCATACTGGTTATGGAATTCTGGGAGTTGAAGTCCACTCATCTTAAAATTGCCAAGTTTGAAAAACACTGGTCTGTATGAAATGTGCAGAAATATATAACATTCCTTCAATGGGACTGGTAAAGTATCACAGAGAGTGATTTGTTCTCACACAAAAGTGCTCTTACCTACAGCTAAGTTATGATAACAGAATGGAAGATAACTCATTAATGGAAGGAAGTCAGGTAGGAAAAAGGCCATTTTAGAAAGGAAAGCGGTCAAATAGTTTTGATGGTAAAGTAGGCAGGTGAATGGAAATACTTTTTTCCTGGTATTTATTTATCTTCAGTTAATTTCATAGGCTTATGTACTTGTGATTTGTATTAACAAACAAACATAAGACTGCGATATTTTTCATTAATTTTTATTGCTTTTAAAATAATAGCAAAAAAAAGAAAAAGAAAAGGAACAAAAGAAAAATAATTATGATAGAAATACATACATTGTCAAAGGGGGAAAAGCACATAAAGTGCTTTAACAAAAAAGTTTTAAAAATGACAAAGAAAAAAAGAAAAAAATGATATTTCTATATTAGAAATATATACTTACTTGAGTAATATTTGCATTAGATAAGTTTATTTGGAATTGCAACTGTTTACTGTTATAATGATGTATCACACTAAACAAGACTGCAATATGGATATTTGTGCTTCAGGCTCTATTACCTCCCTTATTATTTCAGTATTATCATTAAAATTAATTCCTAACTAAAATTTAACAAGGGTTTTGTTAAACATGCCTCCAGCTTTGTGGCACTGGGGTGCCTCCATTACTTGGTTGCTTTATTGCCAATATATAAGTCAGATTAAAGACTGCATACTCAAGTTTCCATTAACCACCCAGCTGATACAGCGAAAGAAGACTGGGTTAAACTATTCCATGTAAGCAGAAGTTGTTCTGACAATTATCCATTTATCTGCTGCATTTCTTTTGGATGATTAACTTAATACCACAGCAATAACCATATGTAAGGCTGTCAGTTTCCTTATTATGCCATATGAAATTATCTCTTCCGCATTTCAACACATTTCAGTATGAAAACGTAGAAAGAGGTCTGACTGGGTTTTAAAATACTGAGTTAGGATTTGAAGGGTGTAGCTAGACATACATAGAGAATTCAGCCTGTTTATGTTTTACCTGACAAGGTCCTTGAAATGTTAGAATACACCTTTACAGTTGTAGCAAAATCAACTGAGAAAGAATTAAGTATCATCAGTTTTGAAAGAAGTAAAATGTGTTAGTTTAGCAGATTTTTCCCTTGCAGTCAAAAGTCATATAGGAAAACCAGTATGTAAAAATAATTAAGGTGTAGGACTAGAGTCTGGGAGACAAATTTTTAAGTCCATCCTTATCTATGGAAACTTCCCTTGCAACTTTTCTCTAGACCCAGCCTATCCTATAGGTCAGTTCTTGTTGTGGAAAACAACAAGGAAGAAGCAGTGCAGTATATACCAACTGACATATAGCTAACAAACAAATAAATCATTATATAACAGCTTCCTAATACATTGGCGCTGCAGGTTAAACTGCTGAGCTGCTGAGGTTGCCGATTGGAAGGTGGGCAGTTCGAATCCGTGTGACGGGGTGAGCTCCCATTGCTAGTCCCAGATCCTGCCAACCTAGCAGTTCGAAAACATGCAAATGAGAGTAGATTAATAGGTACCGCTTTGGCGGGCAGGTAATGGCATTCCGGTTAGTCATGCCGGCCACATGACCACGGAAGTGTCTATGGACAAATGCCGGTTCTTTGGCTTTGAAATGGAGATGAGCACCGCCCCCTAGAGTCGGACATGACTGGACTTAATGTCAAGGGAAATCTTTACCTTTACCTAATACATTAAAGGCAAAGACTTTGTGAGTCAAGCTCAACTCCTGCTGACTATATGGAAATGCTCATGTAATTTTCTTGAAGGAATACAGAAGTACCCATCCTTGCATATTCTGAGACACATGCCTCACCTGATAGATTACAAACTGTGCCAGAAATAAAACAAATAATCCTGGGTATATTTAGATTAAATGTATTACAATCATTGTCATGTTAGAAACTGACAGCTGGGAATCATATTACATTGTATTATCTTTAAAGGAATAAATTTAATAAGATTCTTCTTGCTATAAAAATTGTTTGGAAGAATTATTTTGGATCTTGTGCAAGTGTGAGCACAAGACCTCTCTGTTATTTGTTACAGCCCTCTGACTTCTTCAAGTTTCCACATGAACCTGAAAAAGGGTATCATGGCTTTAAAAGTTGCATCAGTGTTAAAGAGTGGATTCTTTAAAGCTGCATTATCTTTTTTAGGCTCATTTGGAGATGTTTTAATTAATAATAGAAAGATGTTGTGCTTCTTAGAGATATGAAGGACTTTTTTTAAGCATGCATAGCCATTTATATTTGAGAAGCCACTTATTTTTTGGAACAATTTTGTGAAGAACATCTACTTCTTTAGAATTAAAGAAGAAACCTAAAGAAGTAGATGCTGTTCCCAAAATTATTCCAAAAAATCCACCCTCCTGTCAGCAACAGAAGAAAGAAGTTCAATTTTCATTTGTTCAGCAATTGTTTCTAAATAAGACAGCTCTCAAAGACTTCAGGGAAGGAAGTTTATTTCTTTCTTGTAACTTTGGTTTGGATCCAGCATGCATTCTCATCTGTTGCTTTCTGGATGGAGAGTTGCCCTCCTACCATGCCTCCTGACCCCAGCTTACAGTTTGCACATGGAATCATGTGGGCATGGGGAAGACAGTAAGATAGATTTACTCTGAACTAGGGACAGATTATGAGAACAATGAGAGGCTAGCAGGGGAAAATAGAGTGGGAGGGAATAAAATTTTGGATTTCTGCCTTTGTGCTTGGACTTATGAACCCACATCCTCAGAAAGGAACAGCTAAGCAATGCCATGGGTTCCAGGTCTCTGTTGTTCTTTAGGATGCCATGACTGGCTATAGATTTCTGTAAAGTATATAATTGAGGGCACAGCTCAAAGGGGAATTATCATAGCTAAATTAGACCTTGCATATGTGAACAGTTTGTGTTTGTATACACACACACACACATACACATTGTTGCCATACATATATACTTAAATTACATGTATATCTTCTGTGTTTAAAGGGATTTGAAGCTACTTTCTAGTAAATGTATGCATTTTACTGCTATAACCAGATGTACCTAATGAGCCAGTTTTGCTAATTTTGTTTCATATTGCAGCCATGCTCAGAGTTTGGCACAGGCCTGTGGTTCACTTTTAATCAATGAAACATTCTAATATTTTTATTCATCAAGATATATTAATATATGACCTCTTGCTGAGAGATCACCTCACTGATTACACATCATTGAATTTTGGTTCACCCAGTCCTTGATATCTCTGGCCACTAGGTAGATTTGGATTGACCATTATTTCTCATAATAGCCGATCTATCTTCCCCCTTTAAATAATATAATGCACTTTCTGTAGTGATAATACTGTATAAACAATGACAATAACAATTGCATGTATGTGGCACTTTCTTTGGTTCTTTGTAGCATTAATGACATTTGTCCAAAACACCAGCACAGTGCCTTTTCTTGTATTGTGCTGCTTATATAGTAATTGGTAACCCCATTCTAAGATGACAACTTATTTCAAAATAGTTTTGTTGCAGTTTTTTTTTTTTTTTTGGGGGGGGGGGACTCTTGAATATATAGCAATTCTGTGACCTTGCTGTAAATTTAGACTTGATTAAATGAGTCATCCCTTTTGGCTTTACTTTTTAATTTGCATTTTTTTTAGTAATATTTTCCTGAATATCCAGAAATATCATCAAGTTCCATCAGATCTCCACTACTCCAAAAAATTTACCAGAAAGAATAAACTGACCAACTGTCCTTCTCTGGTCTTAACCATCCACCACAGGAATTCTGGCCTAATACATTGACCAAAGGGACAAAAAGCCACAAATTATAATTCAAATGAGAGTTCTGAGAACATAATATAATTCTGGACTGAAATACATATAAATGTCAATGATTTCATTGTTACTTCTTTCTAGCTGAAGAACTTATTTCTCTACTTTGAGTTTCCTTCCTTTCCTTCTATCTAATAATTTTAGATGGTTAGTTTGGTCTGTCACTTTTTTTTAACTCTGTCAGACCCTTTGGAAAACAGTCATTGTTTGAAAAGCAAAATATAGATGTATCAGAAATATGCAGACAGGCTTTACCCATCACTCTAAGCTACTTTTTTGTATGGCTAGTCAAGGGCCACTTTCCCAAAGCACCTTTTCTCTCTCTTTTTTTTAATTAGTACAATTTCAAATAAAAAGAAAAGCCATTGAGCATGCTTTGTCAAATAAGCAACAATTGGTTGGATTTTACATAAAACTAAGCCATAAAACCTAAGAATGCAAAACGTGATAGCTGGGTCCATATAACACACTAAGCCAAAACTATACAAATTGCACTAACCAAGCCAATGAATTCAGGAAATCTAGATTTCCCATGGACTATCAAGCCATCTCTGTCCAAAATTTAATTCCTTCAAAAGTTTCTTTTTCTTTTAAAGAAATCAGTGGACACTAACTTACCCTTATTTATGGTTAAAGGGCTACACTGTTTTCATTTCTGATTTTTTAAAACAAATTAATCTGCCAAGACTCTCCATAACCTTGAATCTTAGAAACAATTTAAGTCTTGTGCTAAACCTAATAGAAACAAGTTTAGACCCATAAAGGTCTAACCATACTCAGATATCCAAAAACTAGAGCACTGGCTCATCCTGATCTCAATGGACATTAAATGATGTTGACTTTCTCTGTTCATATGTTCTCTGCAGCTGTCTGCAGGAAGAAGATATTTGCACATTCATCTATGTGAATTTCTTCAGGAAGAAATACATTGTACACCAGCTTCTATGTGAACCAAGACCCTCATGTGGAAACAAACTTGCACAAAGTCTTTCCTTCTGCACTGAGTGATGTAGTGGTGAGGGAAGGCTTAAATGGAACCTTCATGTGGCAAATATCCCTTTTTTCTGAACTCTAGAAGAGTGTTTAGAGTATAGTGTCTTTACCATCAGGAACTGGCACAGGAGTAGGACATGTGGTCTGGTTTTTAGAATCTATAAAAATGAAGTTGGGAAAATGATAAAAAAAAAAGGACTGTAACCATGCATAAAATTCTGCTTGTGTTCAAGCAAATAAGAAAATTTAATACAGGAAGGTCTTCAAGTGAGGAGTCAAGATGGATATGGAGAGGACAGGTCCAGACTCATGACCTATTTCTTTACATAGTTTAACATTCTCATATTCCAGAAGAACAGAGACTTTCTGCTGGCTAGTTTTTGCTAAAATATAAAATCCACAGTGTTTTGAAGGTTCTTTTCACTTCTCTCCCTGTTCTCCCTCCCTCCCTCCCTCCCTCCCTCCCTCCCTCTCTCTCTCTTTCTATTATCAGTAGCTATTGTTCACAAGCTGGGAAATTCAAACTTAATATACTGCTTTAGTCACTCCAGGAAGTTAACTCCCTTTCTGCTTCCCTTTATTTTTTAATGCATAGATTTTACTGTCCCTGATTCAAAGACTAAGACGTGCTTTGAATCCTTTTCAACAGATTCCTTATTTGTTTCTGATTTTATTTCTTTCTTTATTATTATTAGAAGGTATAAATTTTCAGCAGAGCTTGTTTCTTGACAGGACTCCATTATTTGCACATGACAAGGTTTATCAAGAACAGTTGGATTTTTATGAGGAGTCTTTTTATGTTTCCTCCATAAAATATAAATAAATGAAAAGGATTAGACTGGGGAAGCAAAGTGTAATTTATCGCCCATGTGAAGCAAGAAAAACGCAACACAGATGGATGAACAGCAAAACGTAGTATAAGAATGAAAAAAAAATGTTGTGATCAAACATTGAGGAGTTCAGATTTAGCACGTGGAATTAAAATCTAAACATATGGGATATCAGTGTCTTATGACACTAAGCTCCATATGTATTCCTACTATTTGTTTAAAAAAATACAATAATGTCTCCTAGTAAGGTTCATATATGGCAGAGTAACAAACTTTGAAAGTATCATATTCCATGGAAGATTTTCATTAACAGCAAAAGGAAGATACTTGAACATGTTTCTTTCTTGCATTCTTCTTATCATTGCATTAAAAAAAAATCACAGAGCAGGTTTGGTTTTTTTTGGTTTTTTATCCTGCTTTTATTATCTTTTATATAGGCAGGTAACATACCTCCCTCCTCCTATTTTCCCCACAACAACAACCCTGTGAGGTGAGTTGGGCTGAGAGAGAGGGACTGGTCCAAAGTCACCCACCTGGCTTTCATGCCTTTTTTCTATGAGTTTATTCTAGAACAAATTTAAACCAAAATGTTTTACTCTTTCAGAAAAAAAAAAGAGCTATTAGGGCTTTTAGGAAAAAGAAAACTTTAGACCTTTCATCACTGGGAAAATACTTAGAATAAACATGAGCCAATGTCTGCTAAGAACTACAGCTATTTGGTCTATAAGAACATGAGACTTGAAGGACCAATTGAGGCTGGCTGGATCTACATAATTTTTCATTATCCACTGTTCCTCCTAACCAATGTACATGCTATGACTGTATGTATTATGCCTTGGGTTTTGCTGTAATTAATTAAAAGAAAATGGCTAGGAATGAGACGAGGGGATATTTGTCTAAACATTAAACTAAGAGTACAGGAATGAGATTGGCTTTAAAAAAAAAAAAAGCTGGCTGTTTCAGCAATGTTGCAGGAATTTCATAAAATACTTCCATCCACTTTTGTTCCATTTAAAACCACAGAATTGTATTCTGAGCATGAGCAGTAGAATTATATCTTTCTGAAACTATTCCCATGGAATACATTAGGATTATCCAGCTGGGCTGCAAAAATTTTGATGACCACTACAAGTAGCAAAGAAAAACAAAAACTTCTAACCCTTTGTTGTCATCTAGTTGCGGTACAGATTTTTGCCACCCAGTTCTGGTAGTCCTAGCATACTTGAGCAGGAAAGCAAGTGCATTATTACACAAACATTGCTGAAGTGGTTCTCCCCACCAGAAAAAGAATTTGGACTGAGAAGAGAAACATGGGGAAGAAATGAAAATTCATTTCCAATATGCTTTCAATTTAAACATACTATGTTCACATGGGCCTCACCATCTGCAGATCTCAAATGCTTTCTATGTGCTTCCTAGTCTAGAGCTTCCAGAACCAATAATTATTAAACCCAACTTCCTAATAGCTGAACAATTCCAGACAATCAGTACATAATCTTTTTGTTTCAAACCGAGTATATTCCCCCAAAGCTCCGTTATTTAACAAATACCACTGCCCTTTCCTATATAAAAAGGGAAGCATTTCTAGCATCCCATACAGAAGCCACACATTCAGCCACATGTATTTATGTACTCTTGCTTTGTGATTTGCAAAGTTTTCCTTCCTTTCAATAGGCTGCTATGGTGGTGCTTTCAAGAGAAGATCAATGTTTAAAAATTAGTAACATATGCACTGAGAAACCTCAAGAATGTTCTATTCATCATAGCCCCAGACCAGTACTGTAGAGCAATCACAGTCAAGGTGGCAGTCTAGTATGACCTGTAAAGTATATTATTTCTATAAAATCCTGGATATATTGCATAATAGAAAATTTTGTGAGAGCAGCCTGCTAGCAAATATGTATCTGCAGGCTATTTCACTAACTAGGAGTTAGGCCATATTGGGTAGCCTCTCCAAAGGGAAAATAAATGCCTATAAACACAGAGTAAACTCATTGGAATGCAAATCTGACCTGTCCAAAAAAAAAAAGTGTGAACAGTGTAAATCACTGAGGGTTGCAAGGGGCTGTAGGGTCTGGAAAATTGGATCATATCAGCTCTGGTTTGCAGAAAATATTGACCCATAAATGGGTGCATGCAGCCCAGGAGGGGTCAGATCAGTATGTGGAAGATCAGTATGTGGAGGTGCTCACTCAGAAAGAAAACCTCACTTATTGCAGTGGAACAACTAAATTTAATAAAGATTATTACTTTTGATAGACAAACAATGCCACTGTTGCTTTCTTAATTGATTCTCCCACCTACTACCAGATCTCCAATAACTCCAATTTTCATTTGTAAACTGGAATAAGGCAGTAGTCATGTTCTCACAATGCATCAACTTTGGTTAACTGAACTTATCCTTGAAGACAAAAGTTTCCTGGGTTTGCTCAGTACTTAACCATAAGTGAAACACACTGGCTTGGCCAGTAGGCTGGCCTTTCCTCAACCCCCTCCAGTTAAAACAATAATAAAAATCCACTGTAGCCTCATCCAAAATTATTTCATTCCCTTTATCCCTTAGGGATTCCCCCTAAATCCATGGGGATGATAAAAATTATGGAAACAGAGATGAAGCAATCCTATTTTTACACCTCTCATATGCTCTCATTTCTGTGCTACAGGCTAGAAGAATGCATGAAGTTATCTCCTTTTCCAAGTCCAGTTAAGACACTATTCATGAGTCATGAATAGTGAGCTATCCCCAGTGGTTAAGACAGAACATTGGAGGTGGTTGGGAGTAAAACAGTTTCTACCTAGCTCAGAAATGTATATAGTATTGAGTCCTTATGCTGGTCTATGACTGTAATAAAGATTTGATTTGATTTGATCATGTTGCTCAAAATTCTATTTATTATTATTTTATTTATTTATTCAGTATATATGGTTGCCATCTTACTGTGGTGACTGGGTAGTTAAAAGCAATTAAAAACAAAAGCAAGAGCAAGAGCAGAATAAAAGAATATTATCAGCAGCTAAGGAAGAAACCAGTCAAACAAAAATTAAAATCTTATTGGTTGTGACAATTTGATCCATGCCTGGGGAAATTTTCAATTTTCTATTATTCATAAATTAATGTTAACAAATCCATGGAAGGTACAACTTTAGCAATTGGCACTTTCTAGCCTTAAATCTGAAACAAGCTCTGGTCACTTTTCTCTCCCTATTAGACTAAAAAGCTGTACCTTCATTCATTATTCTAGGAATGTGTTTACTTGATTCATTAAAAAAAAATAATAAAAATCCCTTTGTAGCTTTTCTTACCATGTCAAGCCCAAGAGATAATGAAAAAACATGTGTACTGTATATGTTCCCGTTACCTTAATTCAAAGATTGCACTAGACAATCAAGCAGCACAAGTTAATGTCTTCTCTCTTTTTTGACATACTCATGAGCATGTATTTTTTTAAATGTGTGGGTGAGGCAGCTGACTAAGGAAGAGCCTTAGCACATAGTACATTATTGGTTTAGCCAAAACAGAAATTAGATGAATGTATCTCAGAGAAGACAGAAGGCTATGATAGACCTAAGCAGAACAGCAAATTTTCAGAATGCCAAAGTTCTATTTCTTTTCCTTTACATTTTTTAAAATTTTCATGAGTTGTCCGGAAAGGTTAAAAAGACAGGTATTGTGTCTGTTAAAACAAATCCTTTGAGAGTATTTCCAGAGGGTTTATTGTCTTTAAATTGGCCTAATGTCCCCTGGTTTTGTTTTTATTTTTAACAACACCATAACTGGCTCACATAAATTAATCTGGTGAGTATTTCCTGGTTGTAATAAAAAATGGCATTATAATGCCTTGATGTAGAGTCGCTTTGGTGAGATGGGCAGTGAAGAAATGTGAGGAATGAATGAATGAATGAATAAATAAATAAATTTAGGCATAAGCACACAAAAAAATTACTGAAAGCTGTTTGATTGAATGCAGATTTCTATATGCTTGTTCATGTTATCAACTGAACATATAAACAGAAAATCAAACCCTATACGATAACAGTAGGATTCAGCTTATTGGGATAATGCAAATCCACCTTTATGGCTTAGTATTATGCATGAATCATGCCATTAAAAGCTATTCAACAAACTATAGTTAAAATAGCTTAAAGAATGCAGCTATTTATTTATTTATTTGTTTAAAGCATTTATAAGGCAGCCCAGCTGAATAAATGTGGGCAGTATACAACAAAAATAAACATTAACAAATTCGACTATTTTTTTAAAAAAAGATGTATGGTTGATTTCTTTAGTCCACTATATAAGATGGTAAATCAAATGAGATAGTTTAAAACAATGGAAAGGGGACTCCGCTCAGCTACACCCAAATGTCTGGGGGAAAAGCCAAGTCTTAACTGTTTTTCTAAAGGCCAGCAGGTTTGGAACCCACTGAATATTGGGGGAGAGATCATTCCAGAGAACAGGAACATCCATTGAAAAGACACATTTCCTAGGTCCCATAAGATAACAATTTCTGTAGCGCCTTCCAGTAGGGGCATAGAGATTCCACCCACTCCTGGCTCCAAATCTCCTCCCAACTCACCCAATGCATCAGCCACCACTTTTGTTGCTCTTGGGGAGGTTGCAGTCTCCTCGGCTTCCCCCAACTGCAATGACTCGTCCGATGTCACTCTTGACAATCTGTGAAAGTTTTCTTAGGCTCTCGGCTGGGTACACACATCTCCAGGTAGAGCCAAGTTCTTTAAGGATTTGCAACTGTATGTATGTGATGACTGGAATACTTGACTTCCCATTAAATCCGACTCATAAGCATTTACTTAGAATTCTCTTTAATGGTGTGAAGCATTCAGTACAAAGGAAAAAGTTGCAAATGGATAATTCAGCACTTTTACCCCATTAAACAACTTCAGAGGTATCAAATTTACCCCCAGTCCCCCTTCTCAGGTATGCACCCCTCCCTCTCATGCCAGTTAGTGTGAATATCTGCAGCTGCATCTAACAGCTCCTCACACCTGACCTTGGCTCTGCGAGATAGTCCAAACAATATGATTTCACACTCCAATGATGTTCCCCCTCCTGTGTTTGTGACTCACAAAGCAGGTACATGTGTCAACTGGAACATGCACACAAATCTAGTCAAATGTTCTATGAACGTTTGATCTGGGGGTGTGGCAACAATGTTTAAAAGAGAGAGCCTGGAGCATACCTTCCCTGTGGAGCATGCGGGACAGGCATATGTTCTTGGGAATAGGCAGTTTCACAAGTGGTCCTGTTCTATACCATGTAAAGGTAATAATCAACACCTTGAATTGTACTTAGAAGACTATTGGGATCCAGTTCAGTAGTGATATCACATGGACTTGATGATCTGTGCCTATATCTACCCACATTGCTAAATTCTGGACCAACTGAGGCTTCTAGATGATGTTCAATGGCAGTCCATATAGAGTGCATTGCAATAATCCAATAAGGACTAAGGCATGAGTGACCACAAGCAAGGACTGCTGTTCCATGAATGGAAGCAACCAGCGCATAAGACAAAGTTGCACAAATTCCCCCTTGGCCAAAACTACACCTGCTCTTCAAGCAGGATCTGTGAGTCCAGGAGGACCCCCAGGTTATGGACTAAATCTAAATGGGGCATTGTAACCCCATCCAGAGCTCAAAATGGAATTACTCCAGTTCCTGTGTCCAAGGGACCTAAAGTCCACAGCTGGCAGGATTGAGCTACAATCTGTTTTTCCCCATCCACCCTAACAGGCTCCAGACACTGGGACAGCTGGGGGCAAAGATATGCAACTGGGTATCATCAGCATATTGATGATACTTCACCCAGTACTGACAGGTGACCTCAACAAGCAGTTTCATGTAGATATTAAAAAGGAGGGGGGAGAGGATAGAACACTGAGGCACCCTAGGTCTTGACTACTCCCCTCCCACTAACACTGACTGGACCTGGTTCCAGAGGCAGGAGGAGATCAACTGTAAAATGGTGCCCCCATTCCCAACATCCTAGCTGGTCCAGAAGGATACCACGGTAAATGTTATCAAAGGCTTCTCAGCAACTTTCTCTAAAAAGAAACTGGAACTGGATGGACATTGTCTTCATTGACTAGATCCAGTGATGTCCTTTTTTAGAGCAGAGAGAACCATCCTCTCTCTGATAGGCATTTACCTCTAAATGGATCGACCCACATGCCCCTTCCCTGGAGGCCTTAACCAACCTGGAGAGGAATGTATCTAAAATACAGGTGACTGCACCCACAGCTCTGAGGATCTTGTGTCTACTTCCTCAGGATTAACAGACTTGAACTGATCCCATGTCATGGCCAGCTTGGACTCTGATGGGGGAACTGACAATGAGCAGCCAGTTCCAGAGATGCCAGATGAACCACTGCCTGAGCAGCTGCAGGCAGAGTAGGCTGCACTGCCCAGTAACCAGGAGACACAGCAGCCTCCGGTCTCTGAAGATAAGGAGTCTGAGCTGCCACCCGCTCCCAGTGCAAAGTCTTGCCATGTGGAGAAGGTGCTCTGCAAGGCTCCTCATAAGAAAGAAGCCGTATTCTTCCAAATGAGTAACACTGGGGGTGCTTGTATTTAAGAAAAGCAGCAAGCTCAAGCCTCCCTACTGGCAACAACTGTTCATTTACCCAGACTCTGTGTGCCTTGACTCCTGACTTGAAACCTTGTGACTTTGACTCTGGACCTAGACCAGCTGATGAACCTTCTACAATGTTTGGACCCTTGGAATTTGCTTGGCTACTCTTGTGCCTGCAGTTTTGGACTTGGAACTCTCTTAAGACAAGCTTTCTGGACTTTGGGGGTTTGATTTATCTACTGTGTGTGTATGTGTGTGTTTGCACTCACATTTCCTTTGCCATTTGTTTATTTGTTTCACAAAGTTCTCAGTAAAGTTTGGAACCATATCTCTGTGTGTTTGTGGGTGCATGGACTGAGACAGGACATCCCAGATAACATCATGACTCTGCCTCAGTCACCTCCATTGAACTTGCCTAGCTGCAATCCAATTCAGAGCAAATTTTAGCAATTTTATCCACCAGGTATTGAGAATAGTCTTCACAGCAACCCTGCAGATGCTCTACTCATCCTGCCTGACCTACTGTACAAGGGATAAAATCACCCTAAACAGATCCACTGGCCAACACTCCAAGGGTGCAATGACAGTGGACAAATAAGCCTTTTTCACTTCCCTTATTATCAGCCTATTATAAGATAGGCTGCAGCAAAGGTTCTTACCTCTTACATCTTACCTCCAATTGAGTATGTTTCTAGTTTTTCTCTACCAATGTTGTATGTATCTCTTTTGTTGCTTCATTCTGCAGGGGTCTTCTAAAACCAGGGAGTGCACCAGGTTCTGTTTGCAGAGAGATACGCATAGGTACAATCCAATTTAACTCTACTGCATTCCAAGAGGCAACCAAGACCTCAGTCGAACCATGTATCAAAGCCTCAGGCAAAACCCCAACTCCCTTTGAAACCAAGTGGGGTCCATTAGGCCCCTGAGGCAGGCCAATCAAATAGGCCCCAACTTCCTGGGGAATGAGTGTTATAGTAAGTACAGAGTCACCAGGCAGTGATACATTCAAACAAGAGATGGGTGGTAATATCATCTAACTCCAGATCACGTTGACCTGAGACAAAAGTTTGATCTAATGTGTGATAGCCTCACCTGCAGTTACCCAACAACATGAAAGCAGATCATACCAAGCTTAGTATCAGCACTATAACATGGAGGAGAGCCTTCTTCAGGGCTGCCATAAAAGGCACACTACCAAGCACAAAGACTTTTCTGAAAAGCTAACGTGCAGTACCAGTTCATCCTCCATGTCACAAACCCCTGTGCCACTACCACCATTCTCACTGTTCTCACTGCTCTGATCTCTTTCTCTCACAAATCAGGCTAGGAGCAGATTTCTTCTATGGAACCACCAGGACAAGAAGTCTGCCAAACAGCTGGTTGGCACTGTGTATTCTTAGCTGATTGGTGGCTCTGACTGCAGCACTGCTTTACCTCCAGTGCCATCCATCCCAACTCTACTACAGCTGTCTCTCCAAGAAATCCCAATGATTGTCACCTGTTCTGAAGGCACAACTAACTGTCCAGATGAATCAGGAAGCTGACCCAGGGCCCCAACACTCTTGTCTTGTCAGAAGCCCAAAACTTCCAGATCCAAAGCCAGGGCAATCAAAGACATTGTGGAATAATCAGATGGACCATCCACAAACAAACAAACAAAAATCCAAACAGCTTCTAGACCTCCAAACAGCCCTAACCACCACCACATTCTGAATTTACTACAAAAACCCCTCCAGCTAACAAATCCCTGCCAGCCTGGTCGCCATGATAGCAACAGCAACAGCAACAGCAACAGCAACAGAAGTTTAGGAAGACCTTTAAGTGAATGCCTGGTAGAAGCAGATAATAAATGCAATATATTAGATCAACAAATCTGCTTCAATGTTCATTCCCATAAGGATCTTTGGACATACTTAATGACCTTTCTGAAAGTACCAAATACTAGGTGGATCTATAACAAAAGTGTGAGGAAAAAAGCCAGTGTAATATAGCAGTTAAGGTATTGGACATGGATAGTGTCTAGACCCCAACTGACTGTGGAATTCACTGTACAATTTTGGGCCAATCACTCTCTTCTGGGCCCAATCTCTATCACTGGCTTGTGCAAACATTAGGGCAAGCCAGCTATGTTCTCAAAGATATCATACAAATTCAATAAATAAATCTTGGTCTGAGTGTGAAATTTGACCCAAGTGACAAGTGAATGTTGGCCTCTTCAGCCACACTTTCTGGTTTCTGTGATGTTTCCTTTTCCTTTCGTCTTTGAGATTGTTACCAGACTTCTTTTAATCTAGTGCATGTTCTGGCCTATAACATTTCTTTGCCGCTTCCTGCTGTGTGGGATGTACTGTCTAAGCCATTTATCTCACTCTGCCTAATGGACTAATTTGAAAAGGGATTAATTTGAGCAAACCTGGTGCCTACATAGGCTCTGAAAAGATCATAGAAGCAGTGTTGATAACAAAGTCTTTCTGCTTACTTGTCTGACTAAGATGGTGATCTCATTGCTCCAGATGCAAATGAGAGGGAGACTTTATGAGAATTGGCTGTGACAGAAATCCTTAGAGCTACTGAAAACATCAAAGTATTGTGTTGCTCTGCTCCCATTTTTTTTTCTTCCTATATTCTGCAATCCTTTATAATCTAATAGAGTCAGGAAATGATAATAGTGATAAATAAGTTAAAATAGCTTTCTGGAACTGAACTAAATAATTTTGCAGGAACAGTTACATTATTAGAGCCAGTTTGATCTAGTGGTTAAGGTTTTGAGCTAGAAACCAGGAGACTGTGAGTTCTAGTCCCACCTTAGGCATGAAAGCTGGCTGGCTGACCTTGGCCCAGTTACTCTCTCTCAGCCCAGCTCACCTCACAGGGTTGCTGTTGTGGGGAAAACAGGAGGAGGAAGGAGTATTAGGTATGTTCACCACCTTGCATTATTTAAAAAAATAATAAAGGTGGGATAAAAATTAAATAAATAAATAAATAAGTAAATAAGATTAGAAAAGATGATGCATATATTGGAGAGCCTATGACCCTTCCCAGCTGTTACTCCTGAGTCTCTAGACAACTCCCCCTCTTGGTACTCAGAGTTGACCAGTCACATGGCCTATCCTGCAGCATGCCTGTCCTCAAGGGGAGAATATCCCATTACTGGTGTTAAATAAGACTCATCTGTTAATTTTATTGGCTTTGATATATGGAAGAAAGGAAGATACTATGTTTTTCCTCAGAAAGCTAAAAACCTTGGGCTAGCTAGATAATCTAGTTCTTAACTGCAGACTTATAGAGCTTGGTATACTTCAAAAAAGTTTGAGCTCAGAATTGCTGCTTTAAGTGTTCTCTATAGGTACAAAATAAAGATTCATTCAAAGACAGCTCATCCTCAGTGACCACATGGATGTAATCATGCTATTTTCTGAGCAACTGAGTGGAACTCATTTGCCACTGCCTTAAAAGCATGTGTTTTAAGAGTTTTGAGTACAGGGCAAAACATGCTGACTGTTTTGAATGTTATCAAGTGTTTTGAACTATTCCACATAATAGTGATCAAACTTTTGTGACTTGAAGGAGGACAGACTTTTTTTTTTTCTATTTCCATGACTTGGGGAGTCGAGCAGCAGGGACTGATTATGTACCTGATGATGTTTTCTTAGACTGTACTGAATGATCTGGGAGATAGAGAGCTGGCAGAAAGCAACAGGCATTTAAGTGCCCCAGGATTCAGTGGGAAGCCATTCTGAATCTGGGATTGTTGCAGAAAGAGCAAACTAGAACTGCTGTGAAGTATCACTGTAATTGGATTTAGTGGACTGTTGCTGCTGCTGAAGCTTTGCTGATAAATATTTGGCTAGTGGTTGCCTGCCTTTGAGGCAATATTCACAATGCACCCTTTCCCATTTAGTTCTTTTGTGCTGTTCTTTAAAAATGGTAAAGTGTCCTTCAAGTCAAGCTCAATTCCTTGTAAAGGAAGCCCAGCTATGAGGTGGCTGTTTTGGCATCTGAATCTCAATTATGGTTCATGGTCACAGAGCGCTGGGTTAATAAGTAAAAGGCCAAGCACTTTGTTAGCATCAACTGCACTGCTCATGAATGTGCAGGATGGCCTTGATTGACTTCGTCAGAACCAAGATCATTCCAAAAGACACTTGGGTTTTTATCACTGATCTTGTAGACAATTACCATAAGATTGCTGGCTTTTCCTCTAGAGTATAAAGACAAGGCCCATGCTAGACTAACATGATATTGAGCTGAACCTACATATCACTTGAACAAGATGCTTTCACATGGTGGGACTCCATCTATTTGCTACTTAAACTGGCTGCTTAAGTAGCACATAGCTCAGTATGACATGAAAAGGCTCTTATGGTCAGACTCCTTCTCATCAATCATTAGAAGTAGATACTTGCATCTCATGTAGTCTTTGTTGTTTAGTAGTTCTTATGATGAACCCCTAAAGTTCAGGGAAGTTGTACTGGGCCAGATTCTATCCACTATCTACTTTTCTTAGAAAAGATTCAGGATGAATTCCAGGAGACACTGAAAGACCCTCAGGTCCTTCAGACTTCACATTGGAATTGTGTGGCAGAAGACTTAGCATGATGAGCAAATATCAGCAATGACATTCTCCATGTATGAAGAGATGCCTGGGTAACATAAGCAGCTTGGGCTAGACAAAAGAGACTAGGCCACATCCTGGAGGTCGGTGTGGTTGAAATCAGTAGACTCTTCACTTTCAAGAGCATCAGGCAACATTCCATTTTGTGAATGAGATTCTCTTTGGTAGAACCAAGCATGACAACTTTCTTTTTGACAATGTACCAAATAAAGGTACTATCTGTTAGATGGCTGTAGTACAAAACATTCCATTCTGTGCTACCTGAGCAAGCCAGAAGAAGGAAAGACCATAAGGCCACTCCTATTTTTGACAACTATGCCAAGATCAGACTTGGAGAAGCATCTCATCTTCCAACTCCAACTCATAAAAAAAAACAAAAAAACCTTCCACTAAAGATAAAGAGAAGGTCAGGTCATTACCTTACTCTTCAAACCACTGGCAGACATTTTCCATTGTCTATCATCACCTGCTTTCATGACTCATTACATTTATCAGCCATCACCCAATCTTGTTTCTAAAGCAAAATCACAAGCCAATATCTATATGAACCATTATGAGTTCCTTTTCTTTACTGTACTGTACACAGTTAATGAAAATATCAATTCAACTTAGCCTCCCTTAGCCTCAAACATAGTATGAATAGTATTTGTTCAAATACTCTTAGTCATTCTTAGTAGTGAGACAGGTTCCAAAAGATGTTTTTCTCATTTGTTTTAATCCACTCAGCCATAAATCAATGGTTCTGGTTTGGTAGAAATGAACTTTTATGGATGGTGATAGGGAAAGGATCCCATCCAAATAAGGTCCAGTATTTAAAATGATCTGATGGATTGAGACTTTTCATTCAAAGAAATGAAAAAGCAGCAGGGTTATGCATGAAATTGGAAATGTATTTTGTTTTTAGTTTGGAACTAACAGTTCCACTTGAAATGTTCCACTAGAAAAATCTTGGTTATATTCCATCAGAATAAAACTCAAAACACCCTGAATGTTTACAGCCTATAAATGAAACTCTTTGAACATACATGCTTTATTTCAAGCTTGGAACATTCAAAATGGCTTATTTTAAAACCAGAATACTACATTTTAGCAGGCATCTTCAGGGTTGTTTTCTCTGACTGAACTACTTGAAATGCTGTTGCTAGAAATAGCCAAGCTTATTATACCACCACCACACTCCTTCAGCTTGGACCATTTGCAATAGTTTGTATTTTGACAATTTTGCACATTCCTAATAAGCAATCAAAATATAGCATTAAAAAAAATCCTTGCACACTCTTGTTTACTGAGGCTTTATTTCAATGGGCAAAAAGGAAAAAAATGGAGAAAATAATAATTAATGTAAGATGCAGTGAGAAGAAAGGAAAAGGGCTTGGATGAAGGACTAAATACTGCTGAAGTTTTGCCGAACTAAAACCTCTCTTCAGAAATTCCATCATCTGTCCCCTGGACGTAAAAGGGAAGCTGCCAAAATTCTGACTCCAAAGAATGCTATCCTTTTGGGAGACCCTTAGGGTAGGGTATCCCTCTGTCGTTTTGTATGAGTGCTGGAAGAAAGTTGGTATTTTAACAGGGCAGGAGTTGCTTCAATATGCTGATTTTATTAATGGAAGCTTTGTATTGTGAGAAAAGTCAGGGGAGATGGTGGAGAACAGAGTGTGGCTTGAGTGTAAATATTAATGTTGTAACTAGCAGGAAGAGATATAGTGGGAAACTGTAACTTCACTATTGCAAGAAATGGTTGTAACCAGACAAAGGAGTTAAGTGACAGTGAAGGTGGATCGTCCAACCTAAAGGACCTGCTTTTTAATGCTAGGTCAATTGTTGATAAATTATCTATTATCCAGGATTTAAATTTAAATTAAAGAGCTAATGTAACATGAATTAGGAAGATCTGGCTTAGGGAGCTAAAGAGATAATATCTTTCAGCTCTCTCTGCCAGATTACTCTCTGATGCTGCTGGTTATGTCTGGAGGACAGGGACATACTATAGCCACAATTTATAGCCTAGAGCCTATAGTCTACAGGAGTTCCAGCTCACTAACCTGAATATTCATTTTGAATCCGCTGTGGTTGGGATAATGTAGGGATACTGTTAGTGTATTATTTATACTGGAATACAAAACTCTCTCTCCCAGTTTGTTTCTAGCATGCCAATGTACTAGCCTAAATTCTTGCCCTGGGACTTTCATGTCCATTCTGAGTTTGCCCAATCAGGACAGGTTGTTGGATATGGGAGGTGTTTCTAAGACTTTCCTGAAAAAGCTTCCCTTGACCCAGAAGATCTTTGAAATTAAATCTAGATAAAATAGAAGTGCTATTGGTAAGAAGAAAACTGGACCTGAGGACTGAGATGATGTCACACCCACCAGGTAGACCAGACCAAGACATCAACTCCACAGGAAGACTAAAACTACTTTTATTGAAAATGACTATAACAACAGACTTTTACAAGTCTGATTCCCCCTTATACTCCTGTGAATTAGGGAGGTGTCTGTCTGAGCCTCTTCCACGTGTTTTCTGTCTGTTGTGGACTTAAGATAAGTTTCACCCCTTGTCACTTTGGTAACAGATCTTGCATATCTCTGTCAAGGTTATCTTCATTGTTCTCTGCAAGTAAAGTCTGTTTTGGATGGAGTTATACTTTTTCACAAAGAGCAGATTTACAGTGTGAGAGTTGTCCTTGACTCCCAGCTCCCACTGCATTTGCAGATAGTGACTCTTTGCACAACTAAAGCTAATAAGTCAGCTGAAGCCGTTCCTGAGACAATTGGACTTGGCAACAGTTATACATACCTTGATTACAACTGATTCTGTAATCTTTTCTATAGGGACAACCTCTGAAAAGTCTCTGGAAACTACAGTTGATTCAAAATGTGGCAACTAATCTGATGACTGGTATAAATATAGGAATCATATGATGTCTTATATTAAGGGATTGTAGAGAACAGATATAGCCTTGAAGAAGGTATGTGATAGCCATTATGAAAATTCTAAGACCAGAAAGATATGAGGGGATGAGGAGGAAACTATAGATTGCCCTGCCTTGATTGTCTTTGGTATAAGAGGGAGAAAAGGAGAAACTCTGTCAGGCTTTCAAGACTCTGTTATTATATCCTATAACAACAGAGTTCCAATAATTCTTATGGTATCTGTTTCCTGACCTGACCTACCATGAAAGGCTGACAGATATTTGCACTGGCTGCTAGTTGCTTCTTGAGCACAATTTAAGATGCTGATGTTAACCTTTAAAGTGCTTCGCATTTTCTTTTATTGTCATGCACCGCCTTAAGTTCAAAATGAAGCAGCAAGGCAGAATATAAATATAATAAAAATATGAAAAAGCAAAAGAGAAACACAGCTGATTTTACCCACTTTCTACACAATAATTTCTGTAAATAGAAATGTTATAGGTTGGCCATCTTCGCTCTGCACACGTTACCAGTCCTTTGGGCCTGGATGAGCAGGTTCCTAATTGTTGAGTTGCAATATATTTTAGTCTGGTTACCATTTTATGGATTTAGTTGGTTTGAAGGTATTATGTTAACTTTTTTGGATTTGGATTTGTAGTCGAATTTTTGCTTACCACCCAGAGTCATTTACCTGAGATGGGCAGCTATGTAAGTGCTGCAAATAAATTAATGAAGGGAAGACTGATTTCCCAAGGGAAACAGCAAAGTATGACTAACAAATTCCATATGGATAAAGTGAACAGTTGAGATTAAATTGAGTAAATTCATACAAGTTGAACAGATACATAATGAGAAACAGCCATGTAATTAGAATGGGAGGGAACTGCCATCTTATAATGTGTGTGAAAGGATAATAATTTTCTCCACTGACATTTCACTGAGATGGTTTGAAGTCAGGTGCTACCTCTCTTATACTATGTAATTTTTACTCAAGTGTTTCAGTAATGCCAGTTTAAAAGCTGGAAACAGATGGACCCAAGCTTTCAGCGTTGCAAATTTATTTGTAACTATATTTATATTGATTTTAGTAGTTAAAAATCTATATTTGATCTCAGTTGAGGATCATCACCTTGTAAAATCTTTCCCTGTATATTTCATTCATTACTTTGGGGGTGGTGGCACCTTTGAGTCATTGTTGACTTCTGGCAAAATTTTGGGACTGGTTTGCCATTGCCTCCTTCCTAGGGCTGAGAGAGAGGGACTGGCCCAAGATCACCCAGATGGCATCATGCCTAAAGCAGGACTAGAACTCACTGTCTTCTGATTTCTAGTCTGGTACCTTAACCACTACACCAAAATGGCTGTCTCCTAGAACCTTTCCTATTTAGCACAGTTATAGAGCTGCTAATCAATAACAACCAAATCAGTGAAAGCACTTAAATATAGATCCTTCATGCTGTATCTAGAGTCTTTTACAGTGGTAAAAGGCTACTGTCAAAAGACTGAACAACCTGCTTGTCAGCCTGGGACTCTGAGATCTGCAGGTCACATAATTTCCTATAATTCATAGTAGTCATCACTACTGACGAGCAACTTAAGAATTAGGGAAAATTATTCTAGCATTTTTAAAGAACACTGGCTTTGTAAATACTTCTCTATAGCC
This sequence comes from Candoia aspera, assembly GCF_035149785.1. Classification (NCBI taxonomy): domain Eukaryota; kingdom Metazoa; phylum Chordata; class Lepidosauria; order Squamata; family Candoiidae; genus Candoia; species Candoia aspera. The sequence goes on along the minus strand of NC_086158.1, from coordinate 33,776,422 downwards.
TATAGTAAGGTTTTTTGTTCTTTTTCAGTCATCATTACCTTTATTTATTTTTTATTTATTTTCTTTTATTTACATGGTTGCCCATCTCAAACAAGTGACTCTGGGCAGTGAACAACAATAAGAAATAAGTAAAAAACATCAAGCCACATATAGAGACCACACCACCACCACCACCAAAAAAAAAAAAAAAAAAACTAAACTAAAAAAAACTAAAAAAAAAATCCACAATGCAATAAAACTAATTCACAAGGTCCAGCAGACATTTCAGCCCCCAAGTCTGGGAATACAGCTATGTCAAATAAATAAATAGATACATAATATTTTTTATTTAAAATAAATATTTTAAACATTTAATTGATAGTTTGAAGTAATTCAGTGTAGGTAAACTATGACAAAGAACCAATGTATTAAGCAACAATTAGTTTGATGGCAGAGAAATTTTCTCAGAAAAGATTTACTTGTCTTTAAAAAAATCTAATGCCTTTTCACAAATATAGATGTAGATCTATAAATTGTATGCATTTCATTCTTTGAAATGTGAAGCAAGCTGAGAAAACTAAGATAAAATTTCTAGACCAAATCACCAGGGAAAAGACTGTAGTTTAAGTGTCGTATGATTAGCTTTGCAGAATGTGCATTAAGTAAGGAAGTACCCATGGGCAAGATCTAGCCTGCTGCTTAGAGGGGGTCACCTTTCAGTGAGACATCCCAAGACAATCCCCATGTATGTATTCAGCTATGTGTGTCTTCCCAGAATGTACAGTATTGGTATTAGTACAGTATAGTAACATATTGCATACCCTTGCATTTGAGTTTGGTGACATTTTATTTATTCCAACATTTATATACTGCTAAATGTGTAAGATTTTCTATGAGGTTTACAGTAAATATTAATAACACGATATATAATCTACAGTTGAATAAAACCACCATAAATCCAACAAATCTGAATTTTAAAATCCTGGGAAAACTGAAACCTAGATTCAAAAAGGCCATTCTATAAGTGCAAGGCATTACTCTCTCAAAGGATGTTCTATAACTGAAGTGTCCAGCTGAAAAGCCTTGAAATCATCATGGAAACAAACCATCTTATTTATCTTCCTTATGAGTCATTAAGAGATCCAGTTTGGTGTAGTGGTTAAGGCAGCAGACTAGAAACCAGGAGACTGTGAGTTCTAGTCCTGCTTTGGGCACAAAGCCAGGTGGATGACCATGGGCCAGTCCCTCTCTCTCAGCCCATACCCACACACACAAAGGAGAGAATGCCTCTAATATAAGTGCTTATTACACACACACACACACACAAAAGCTATTATCTCAGTGGAGATTGGAATAACATCTGCATTCTTTTTCTGACATAAGTAATAACAGCTGTAGCAAAGGGAAGGATGCTCCCCCCATACATACGCATTTAATTTAAAAAATGGTTTAATTCCAATTTTCACTTGTGTTTCAAAAACCCAGGAAATTGGAATATTAAGCCAAGTTCTTATATTTTGTATCACATAAGCAAAGGTATTATTCAGCCTTGTATGCTGTAACAGAGGTTTTGGGTCATACTCAGGCTGCAGAGAGGTACTGTATGTTCAGAGAGATATCTAAGATGTTTAAGATCACTTGATATAAATGTCCCTAGTGAAATTAAGCTCATGCATCTATATAAAACAAAGTTTCCTCAAAATTTCATATACTATACTAATGTCATTAGAAATTCAACAGAGAAACTTTATGCAGAAAGGAAAACACGAGGTTATCAGCAGTTTCCCTACAAATGAATAGTTGATGGCAATCAAGCTCACTTCCAACTGTTCTGTGAAGTTGATAAAATAATCCTAACTTTTCTGTCTTATTTTCCATACTAGTTGTTCTTAACTGAATTTTATAAATAATATAATGTAGATTTAAAGTAAAGTATTAAAAGATAAGTTAAAATAAATGTTGACATTATTTTGATTTTTTAACAAAGCAAGTGTCTGGGAATTCACTTGGATTTTTAAAACAATTTTCACTAACGGGGAGTGGGGGAGTGGGTATGTTACTCTTGATTTTCCCCCCACCAAGTTATCTCCCATATGATAGGTCATTAAGTTTTTAAACCATTATATCATGCCTAAATCTTAAGCAATTTGTACCAGATCTGGAATAGTCCTGTTGATTACCCTTTATTTCATATACATCAAATTTAATGAAGCCAAAATATGTAGTTTTAATTTTATGATCAATTGATTGTTCATAAAATTGATGGTGAACATGGAGAATGTTAAGAAGAAAAGGTAAAGGCTCCCTTGAGTAGAATTCAGTTCCTGGCAATTGCAGAGGTGGATCCATGTAACTTTTTGGCATCAATACATAAACATTTTACCATTGATACATTTCAAAAAATTTTTTAACTTTTCAGTCTAGCCTATAGCCTTTGATAGTCTGCCATCTAAGTCTCAAACTGAGCAGATCTGACCCTGTTCAATTTTTTGAGATCAGCCAAGGTTATCTAAGTGTCATCACCATGTATGAGGACCCAGTTGTGTTTGACTAATAACTTGCCAAAGTTATTCTTAAAGCTCCAAGGGCAAAGAGACAAATAGATATGTTTATACTCATTCCCATAGAACTAGGATTGGATATTTGGGTTGGAGTCCAGAGCCACAGATAGCAGGAGATCAAGGCAGCTGCAAACTGTTTCATTATTAATACCTTGGCAACACAGTCATAGGGATCCAGTGCTGCTTGTCCCAACATATATTCATCCATCCATCCATCCATCCATCCATCCATTCATTCATTCATTCATTCATTTCTTCTCAGGTGGCTCTTGATTGAATGTAGAGATGTTTATTGTACCATTTTCACTTTAAGTATATATTATTTTCTGCTGCAATGGTGTTTATTCTCAGATAAGACATAGTTATTTCAAATCTAAACCTAGCTAGAACCCTAGCAACTGAAAGAGTATTACATGGAGGAAATGGTAGAAAGGAAAGTATCCAACGCTTGATCTGTCCAGTCTTTAAAATAGCTGTCTAGTCAAATTAATTATTATAGGAAGGGGATGTTGAATTGTGGGAGATTGTGGATTTGCTGTATCTAACTTGGTCTTTAGAGATGCTAAAGTCTGATTACCAGATTTATTAAACATTTCCTTTCTCCTAGTTCTAAGATTGCACAAAGCACATCTGTAAAAATGTTTTACTGACTAGAAATATCTGGCCATCTGTTCTGCCTGTAGCACAAAAAATCAGAACACTAGGCATCAATGTGCAGCACTTAATTGTATTATAAACATTGTACATGCTAGATTCCATTCTTTACTGTCAGCCCACCAAACTGCAATTGTATTTAGGAGAAAAGAATTACCAGTAAAGCAGTAAGACATAAAATAAAATGGGTAGCTCAACTAGAGACCCTATTCAGAACATCCTGTGTGAAAAGCTTTCTTTGTTTATATTCCAAATCTTTCATTCCACCAGCAGGTAATGTTGTTTTCCCACACATTGCTGTAGTACATTCCAAGCGCACACATTGTGTTCTCTACTGAAAAGTTACATGGAAAACTGAATCATTGCATTTATTATCACTATCTTCCATTTATTTAATTCTGAATCAGCTTGAGCAGCCACTCATCAGTTTTCACCCTGCTGATCTGAGAATATTCTGAAATCTGTTGTCAGTTTGAGGCACTGCCACGTAACTTTTAAACGTGCAAAATAATGGATATTTTTAGCAGGTGACTTTTGAAGAGGAGAAGATTGAAGAGACACATTGAAGAGAAGAAGCCCCTCTGGGTTCCATGAAACCCAGTGATCCAGATCATGTTTTATTAATTCTAATGTTGACTCTGACAAGCATGCTTAGGGTCCTTTCAGATGTTGAACTGTGTATATAGTAGTCATGGGGAAAGGTCTGTCCATCAAACATAGCGAAATACCAAAAGACAGTCTGTTCTCGGTATTACACAAGGTAATAAACTGATGCATCTGTGTTTGTATATGCAGCATACCTTTCCTAGGCTTATCATACATATGTACATTGGAATACTAATAATGAGAATATGACTTCAGTTTCTCTGGCAGAGCTATAACCTACCAGTTTTCACCTCCCAGTTAGTCTGCCTTTAAAGCTTTCTATTCTGTTTTCATTTGGGAAACTGAACCAATGCATTGCCTCTTTCATTGCTTATTTTCCTTTGTTCTAAATCTGCAGCATCTCTGAAATAAATAATCTAGATATAACCACTGCAACATTAGTCAAGATGCCTGGCTTTAGTAGGACCTTTAATGGAAAATGTATTTTAAGGGTGGAAACTGGGCTTAAGAACAGGGATCCACTCCATGATAAGTGCCCCCAGAATATTTGGCTGTATGAAAACCAAGAATAGCTTTGAAATTTCTTATAAAATACTCAGAACTGTACCTAGTTCAAAACTGGATTAGGACTATTAAAGGAACTAAGCTTCATTTATTTGACCATGAATGCCATTTACTAGGAGAAAATAAAAAAGAGCTCAACAAGAAGTTTTTTTATGATACAGATGGGGAAAGTATTCTGAATCCCTGTGGGTATTTTGTTTTTGTTTTTTTGTTTTTTTCCCCAACAAGAAACCTATTTGGTGTGTTTTGGAAACTGTTCTTTAATGTCAGCAAGTTTTAGAACAATTCTTTAGAGACAGTGAACTACAAAAGATTAATCTTACTTCAATTTTAATTGACTGCCTATTTTTTTTGTTTTTGTTTTTTCAGGCAAGGAGGTATAACTTTCTCTCCTGAATATTCTTTTGATAATAATATTACATTCCAACAGCAGTCACCTAAGACTCAAGGAAAGATTTGACTGGAGTAGTAAAGAAAAATTGAATTACTACCACTAGACTCCGTTAGTAGATAAAGATCAAGCATCACATTTGGCTGCTACTTAATGCTAAGTTTATTCATTTACCATAAGCTGAGATAAGGAAAATGAATGTAGGTTGTAATTACCTTGACTGTGAAAGAAGTGCTGTTTGATAATTGAGATTACTAATGTTCAGCCAGAATAACTGTAGCTGATCAGAAGTAAAAAAAATAAATAATAAGTGAATATATTTGTTAGCTGGTTAATCAATCAGTTGGTTAAAGCTATTTATATACCATTTTTCAGAGATATTTATTGCAGCTTGCACTGCAAATTAAATCCTAAAATTATAGTAAAATTCATAGTATAATACCTTATCAATAAAGAAACAGCATAATTGATAAACTATCATAAAGAACAATAGAATAAACAACTTTATTTCCATGATTAAACATTTTATCCCCTTTAAAATACCCATATAGATATATATATATATATTACATCTATCTAAATTTAATGTCTAAAAGATAAATGACTAGCTAAGGAGCTTGTAAAGATTCTGATGTGCCTCAGGAGCAAATATTCATTTAAGCTTTAGGCATTTATCCCATGGCAAAGTAATTTTTTTCTTCATCTTTTCCCTCCATTTTTCCCCCATTGAAATCAGTGGCTTAGCATGCATGTGAAAACTTAAAGTAAGGAAAATCTTGGCATTATATAATATTATGAAATGGCCAACATAAAGTCTTCACAAGAAAGGAAATCTGTCCCCATTTGTGTCTCCTTTCTGCAAACTAGAAGCACTTTAGCATGAAAGCTGTATCTGCATAGGACTACTTCATATACTTGCTGAATGCACAAATAAATCAATCCATAATTAGAAGTTCTACTACTGCTCTGCATAATGTTTGAGAATGCTTCATGCATTACAGTAAGGGAAAAGACATATGTTATTTACAGTAATTTATATCTGCTTTTCAACTTTTCAATGAAAAATCTCTCTGCTTAAAGATGGGAGATTTTCAGATAGGGACTGCACTCATTCATTTCTTTTCAAGGGAGTCTTGAATTCATACATTATATCTGGACTAAATAAACTGTTAGTTCCTTAACTCTCAAGGATATGTAAATTATGGCTTCTGTACCAATTTTTCTGAAGTCTTTAGACTGGATGAATGATGCTATTGAATACAATTGCTGCAATCCAAAAAGACTATACAAATATGGGTGAAAATATTTCTTTCTTTAGTACCTCTGTAGTACCAAAAAATATAGCAGCTTCCACATTTAATTGGAATCTTGTTTTAGAAGTATGACGAAGTTGATAAAAGTTGCACTGAGCTGTGAAAAAGACATTTCTGGTTCAAACTTCAATTTGCCATGAACTGATTGGATTATTTAGGTAACCCTTAATTCTTTTAGACACAAGCTCAACATGTTTGCACCCTGAGAGATAATATTGTTATCTAGATAACCACCTCTTTTTGCTATTCAAATTGGTCCAGAATATCTCTATTTTCAGTGGCAACATCAGGGACAAGAGATTCTTAGTCATGATGATAAAGTACAGTACAGTCACTATTATCTGATAGATATTAGATGAAGAATGAAATATTTTAATGCATATGTCATTGATGTACTGCTATTGGATTTAAATTCATTTTGGTCTGTGGTTTTCATTGTTGTTTTATTTCTTTGTAAGCATCCTTAGGGAAATTGGTTCAGATGTATCCTATTGTTGTCATGAAGTACTATCCCCCCCATTTTTTTTTTTTGCAAAAATAATCTTCCATAAAAGCGATTAGAAAAAATCATTCAATAAAAGAAATGCTCATGAAATAGTGGAAGTACAACAATTTAAAACAGAATTCAGTTGAAAGGCAGTCTAGTTCTGGAACATCTGTTGTCCTGCAAATGCCTTGTGAACAATACATCTTCAGCTGATAATTAAAACAGCAAGGGGAACCAGAATTTCTGGTTACATCACTGAGAAGGCGATACTTTTAAGCATTGCACTAGAAACCACACTCCTTATGATATTGTCACACAGGTTGGATTGTACAAAGCAAAGTAGTCTTTGAGATATTTGAAGTGAACCTGAATTGTATTAATTTTTAAGGATTTGTTCTTAGCATGTTTAAATATTGATGCAGCCCTTTGTACAGAAAAAAAAGAAATCAGTATAATTTGAATGTTTAAAAAACTGCTATACAGATTATCAGTATAATATTTGCAAATCATTTGTCTGTTCAAAAAAGACTTCACAAATGTTGCATCAACAGAGAATTCTTGTTATTAGATTGTATATATTATATATGTGTTTGTAAGCGTGCACACAGATGTGTGCATGTATGTAACTATAATATTGAAACCAAAGTCCTGAGAACTGGGATAAGATTTAAAATTAAAAGAGAGGATAAAGCAATTTAATAATATCTCAGTGTAGAAATAACATTCAATTGTTTGGGACACACAGGTCTGGACTTGGATATCTGAGAAATTGCCACAACCAGCACTAATCTCACTGTAATCTGAGATGTGCTGGGGAAGGCTTGCTGATGGTTCCTCCTGACCAAAGGTTGTATATCTGTCAGGCCATTTCCATAGCAGCACCAGATCTTTGGAATAAACTTGCAATGGGCCCAAGGCAGGCTTCCTCTCTCTGAATTTTTAGAAAATGGTTACAGACCTACCTGTTTAGCCTGGCAATATGAGTGCTCTGATTATTTTTGGTTTTAAATACTCTTATATATTTTTATGTTTTTACTATTTTATGTTTTATCTCTGTAAAACATAAACATTTATGTTTTATGTTTATTTTATGTTTTAACATAATTTTTATGTCAATGAAGATTCTCAGTCATCCAGGTGGAATTATCTGTAGGTTGAATCATGGCAACTGGATTTCTTTCTTTTTGATTGAAACATGTTGCTGCTTGTCATAAGAGGAACAACGTAGTATATGCAATCCAGTGCAGTGAGGAGTGTTCTGAGCTCTATATTGGAGAAACCAAACAGCCTTTACACAAGACGATGTCCCAACACAGGAGGAGCAACACCACAGGACCAGAATCAGCAGTTTACCTTCATCTAAAAGAAAAAGGACACTCATTTGAGGACAATAATGTTCACATTTTGGACAGAGAAGATAGGTGGTTTGAGAGAGGGGTTAAGGAATCCTTTCATGCCGAAGTGGAAAATCCTTCCCTCAATAGAGGAGGAGGCCTCAGACACAACTTCTCCCCCATTTTTCATGCTGCTCTTTCATTAGTCCCCAGGAAGACTAAGACAAGTTCACCAGGAAGGCCACACTTAACGATCCACTTGGGGGATGAGCGAGGGATTTAGGAGTAAGACATCCCAAAGACAATACACACCTCTACTGACCAATTAACAAGCATTCATGTGTAGGGACAGTGCAACCACCCTGGAAGACATATATGGGGTCCCCTTACCAACCTTTGCCGAGACTGAAGAAGCTGCTTGGACAAGCAGTGAAACATTTCAACCAAAGAGAAAGAAATCCAGTTGCCAAGACTCAACCTACAGATATCATTTTAATGTTTGAAATTTTAATGCTATATTAATTATTATTGTATTTTTGGAAGGTGTGTTAAGCATTAAAGTAGTAAGGTGGGATGTAAATCTATTTAAAAAAACAATGACTATTTAATGGAAGTGAATTGAAGTATTTGGAAATTGCGGCAGTTGGAACATAAACTCACACTATCATCTAAGAAAGATGCCACTATGATTCATTTCAGTTCATTGAAAATAAATATTAAGCTTAAAACATAATGATTGAATATAAGATTTGGAAGGATTTTTTAAAAATCTTCCCTTAATTCATGATATATATGTACCATTTATTTTAAGAATTCAAATGTTTACCTGAACGTAGTTGGGCTGCAGCTGCAAAAATAACACACACATTCATGATTCATATACATACTCTCATTTCCTCTCACAAAATTCCATATTAAAATAGGCATACAGTGTAGCCACCAAACTGATTTTCTTAAAATGGCTTAGGTAATTTTTAAACTTAACTTTCAAGAAGAATCTATCTTTTCCATAATCTTCCCAATTCAAAACCTAGCATGAACATTCACCTTTTTCTTGTCCCTTCTTCTATAGATCTAGGGAAGCAATGAAGATTCCATTTGCAGGGTTCATGGATAAGAACCAGGTGAGGCCTACACTGTCTTCAGAGGGGACCCAATATGCTACAGAGCCTTCGGAGTTCGTGTGGGTATGAGTAAGTGTGTGTGTGTGTTTGCTGGTGTTTTCTGTTTACCTGCTCTCTTGGTATATAGAACAATTATTCTCAAATTGTGGTCTGTAGAGGACCACCAGCTGCTTTCTTATGGTCCCCCCCTGCCCCCCCCTCATGTTCATGATCCAGAACCTGCTTGCACCTGAATGCTCCCTCTTTGTGAGCACCAAGAGTCAGCTGGCAAAAGCCTTCTCAGCCCTCATCCTTGCTGCTCAGCATATCCCAACAGTCAGCTAGTTCACTGAAAAGTAACAATGCAAGTATTACAATTCAGAAGACTGACAATAGGAAATGGATCTTTAGTGCATTTACTGATTATCAGTCTGTATGTGTTATGTTAAATGGAAGGGTTATCTCACAGAAGCAACCCAAAAGTAAAATGTAAATAGGGAAGATGAAGATGAATAATTAAAAGTGAGATTTTAGTGGATGAAAATACATTCGCCTGTGGTAAAGTCTGCCAGGTCAACGCATGCAAGCCTATTGTCTTTCCCTCCTTCCTTCCTTCCTTCCTTATCCAATCAGAACAACACATAACATCTTTAACAAAATAAAACCAATATAATAATACTAGTGCTAATTGTGCCATTCTCATTACCCTTCATTCTATAGTCTTCATGTTCTTTGAAACAACCACATTTTCAGCAGCAGCCTTCTGATGTCAGGCATGAGGATCCTGATCTTGTATGTGTTCTTAAAGGGGAAAGCTTCTGCTGAAAATGTTCACCTCCAACTCCCACACCTCACAAGGGTTATAGACCCTCTGCAGGCACATTTCCTCTCACAGGTAAGCAGGCTCCAAGCCACGTTAAACTTTAAAAGTGATCAGCACCACACTGAGGTGCACCTGGAAACAAAATGGCACAATACAGCTTCCACCTATTGGCATGATGTTTCTATAACAGCTACTCCTACTAGCATTTGGGTAGCCGTATTGTTATAATGCCTTGAAGGGGGAAAAAAAGACAGAGCTTAGAAGAAATGGAGGTCCACTGAGAGTATTTAGCCCAATCACCTCTCTGCCCACCAGAATGTGAAGACAACATTATTCAAAAGACAACCATCTTAGAGGAGTATAAATGAAAGATGACGCAAAGGAATCTTTCTAGTTTATGTAATTTTTAAGAATGCTGAAAACAGCTGTAAAAGCCAATAGTGTTTTATTGCAAATTTCATTCAATTAACATTTTTACCACGTATATTGTAGATAATACTCATCTGCCTGTTTTTTGTTCAATCTTCCCTAGCATGATTCTCTCCAGATGTTTTTGTCTCTAAGTCCCATCAGTTCCCACCCAAATGGACTAATGATTAGGGATAATGGGAATTATAGGTCAAAACCTCTGGAAGGCATCGGGTTCAGGAAAATTGCTTTAAGGCATATGTTTTTTCATCAGGGAGCCACAATGGATTTAAAATATGTTGAATAACATGCTATGCACTGACGAATAACAAATCCATCAATGAAGTCAAGTCTGAAAACTGTGTTGGTTCTATACACTGTACAGATCAATGTCAAGACAATGCCATTGTGTCAAACATACTAGTGCTGAGTACTTGAAAAACATATCCAAGGATAACATATTTACAAGATTATCAATGTAAGGAATATCATACAGGCAATATGAAAATGACTCCATGTAATTAGGAGAGGATTTTCCAGGTTTTATTCCATTGCTTTATCATACCTATTCTGACTTGCATCTTGATCACCTGCCTGGCAATTTTACTTGAAGAATGATTATGTTCAGTTACACATTCATAGTTTATTTCAAATTGCTATTCACTCTTTTTGTTATTACTAGTAATTGATGGACACCAGTCCATTAGTATAGGGACAGAATCCATGGAGCAATTACTTTGGTTGCAGTTACATAATCACATCAGAATGGCTTTCTGAGCTAACACATCATCAGTACAAAGGGGTTGCTTACTGTTGTGTTAGTATCAATTTTGTTTTTGTTTTTACAAATTGGTTTAATTAGGAATAGTGGAGAAGAAGTCACTCAGTTCCCATTTTAATGCAAACTTGCCTAATTCTTGGTTCCTGAATTGAAATTCAATCATCTTTTGATATTCACACTTTTCTAAAATTTTGTAGTGCCGTTGTATGAAGCAACTACGAATATTAATTTGCCTACAGTGTGCAGAAAAATATGCATATTATGTACATAATAAGTACATAGTACATATATTAAGAATACATGCAAAATATGTATTTTAAAGAAATGCATTTTTTTTGGATTTTAAAGAAATCTGAAGTTGAAATATCACATAATAAACATGAAGGTGGATAAACACACACACACACACACACACATGTAAGATCGATCTTATATTTAATCAATAAGCTTCTCCAGTATTATGTGTTTGCAGAGTATGGGAGATGAAACTATGGCAAAGCACATGGATCTGAATGAGATGAAAAATGTTAACTAGCAGAATATCACTTATCTTTCCAGTCTAGAAAGATAACACTGGAAGAAATTCAGGTGTGGCTGTGTGGGATCTTTACATACATTTATTTTTGGCTATAAATCTATGTATTTGTGATGGAAAATTATACATAATTATAATTCTTTTTTTAAGTTTTTTAATACAAACTAAAAAAAAGAAAAGAATAAAAAGAAAAATATAGGTGCAGAAAAAATAGAAAAAAATAGAAAGAATAATAGAAAAGAAGGGAAAAAATAAGAATATAGTAAAGAACAAGAAAAAAGAAAAAGAAAAGAAATATATAAAGAAGCGATTTCCCCCTTCATCACAACAAGTATAAACAATTTTAGTAACTTATCACCTTCTTTTAAAATGCAACATATGATCTCTTCTTCCCATATTCCATCTCTTATCTATAAAAAATCCATAAAGCCTCATAATTTCAGTCTGATGTCAGCAAAACTTCATTAAGGGTAACCAGAGGTAACAACATCCTCTTTTGTAAAACCAATATAGGAGGATTATCCAGGTCACTCTCTTGGCTGGTTATTTGTATATCCCTTTTAATTATTATAACATTAGCTGGTTTCTTTTGTATGTCCAGTGCAACATCTTTTTCCATGCCATTTTTTAGCCTGTCATCTTTAAATCCTCTTTCAGATCAGTCTCAATTTTGTCCAGTAAAACTTGTTCCTCTTTCATAACATCTATTAAACACAGTCTATCAATAGAGGCAGACACTCTTAAAATTAACTTCTGGGTCCATTGTTCAGAAATATCCTTCAATATGTCAAAATATTTTGCTTCATTCTATATTTGTTAGTCAATTTGAGCATTTTATTGTAATCTTTAATTCCTTCTAGTTCCCTCTAGTGTCCAATTTTTAAAGTCTTATCTTAAAAAAGAATTCAAAACAAAAGCAGTTTCTCATACGAAGGATTTTTTATAATTAATTCCAAAAGCTTATTTCAAACTTATCTGGGCCCTTAGTCCATTTGTAACTTTCTAAAATCAAAGTTTTAATCATCCTCTCGCTGTTTATTGAAAAAAAAATTAAGTCCTTAAACTTACATTTAAAAGTTCTTTCACTAAGAATTGAAGGAAACTCACCCTGTGCTGTAAAACTTGTCTCTCCAAAGGGTCCTAATGGCTGAAAAGCAGTTAACAAGCAATTTCTGCAAGTGATATGAAAAGAAAGTATGCAAACTTAGTGTCCTTTCAAAGGTGCCAACTGTGGTTTGAGCAAGATGGCTATTCCCTCATCTCCCAGAGTTCTAAACTTGCTGGAGATGGCTGTCTTGTGGCCTCTTCACAAGGAGCAACTGCCAGAGGCACTTGTGGGTGATCTTAGTCCTCTCCTTGTCCAGAGAGGAATTATGAAGAGCTGTTTTACTTGCTGGCTCTTCATTCCACAATGGTTGTTGGCTTCCCTTTTCATGGAGCTGTTTTCAGTCTGCCATTTCTTCCCTGGACATCACAGAACTGTAATTTCTAACAGATTAATGCATAACACATGCTAAATACAGCAAGCAATTACTGAGGCCCTGTAACTGGATTTCTGCATTTGTGTATATGCAAAAGAACAATCATAGCAGGCTATTAAGTATTCAAGTTTTTTTTTTTCCACATGCACATAATGTCTGAATAAACAGTCTTGAATAACTTGTTTTCAATTGATAATAACAGTAACAATAATACCGTTTATTTGGTCAATGACCAGCAAAATTTGAAAATATAGAACACAAATTAAATGGGTAACTCATTGTTATGCTAGTAAAATACTATCATAACAATGAGTAAAAATGTAACATACACTACTATAAAGGTGGGTTAATTACCTGTGCAAGTGTAAATCTAAGATATTACAGTCTAGCCTTTTGGCTAAGATCAAGTGTAGTATCTGTTCAATTGACTTTAACAGGTCAGAATTTGATAATGAAATCTAAATCCAAGCCAATATCACTACTAAAATAAAAACCATTTAGTAGGAAGGATTGAATAGTAGGAAGTGTTCTAGCCATTGTGAAAAATGCAGAGTGGCTTGTTGACAAAGAGATGATAACTGAGTAACACTAATGCAAAAAGATCATTCAACTATTTGATTCTATGGTTGTTACTGGCTGTTAAAGCTGACTTCCAAATCCTGGGTTCCAAAGACGAAGGAGGATCAGAAAAAAGGTTTTGGTTTTTTCCCTTAGCGGTTGACACTTTGTACTAGGTCAGTTCTTTTTCCACATGTAGAACTTCTCCTGTCATTTGTTTTGGCTATGACCCTGAAAAGGAATCTCTTGTGAATTATGGTAGTGAAGAAAGGGAGAGTTATGGTGGCAAGCAAAGCAAATAGTTTTTGACCTTGATATATAGTCTTTCTTCAATGCACTTATCCTGCCTGTCCTGGACATTAAATTATCTGAGACCACTTACTGGGACTCCAGAGATCAAACACAAGATCAGTTTTCAACATTAAGGTTTTGTCAAAACTCTGCTTCCAGTTGCATCATGTGTAGGGAGCCCAGTGGTGGTACTATAGATTTTCACCAGTGTAATTTTGTGGCTGCTTGTCACTATCTTAAGACATCTTGTTAGCCATAGTCAATTTGTTTCTTATATTTGTGGATTTGTTCTGTCCCATCACAAAAGCTTTTACTGTTCTTCTGAGTCATGTAAAATACCACTCAGAGACTATTAACATGTGAAAGTTCTATGAAACAAAAGCTACATGTAAATCTAGGTTTTCCCTGATGATCCCACAAACAGATGTGTATGAATGACAGTCCAGCTTCCAGTATGCGTTCCTAAGATTTTTTGGGGTATGGACATCTATAGAAAGGATTCCATGAAAATATGGGTGTTCTGATTATATTTTTAATGTACCAATTACAATTAATATATAATGTACATAGTTATTAGATTTCTGAAGTATACTGTAAACTTTTAACAGGTAGATTGTTTACCGGATATATAACTTGCAATTCTGCAACAAGTTTATGTTACAATGTTAACAAAGATTTGTGCATTCAGCTGTTAATTCTCTCAGATATTTACAAGAGAAATAGGTTATGTCATTGTGTTCTTTGAATTGATTTGCCTTGCTGTGGATTTTTCTGTAAGCATTTTCTCCAAGCCAATTGAGGAAGGGGTGCAAGAGCCAACATTTAATAACTTTTCTACTTATTAAGATTTTCATGGCTTCATTTTTCTTTCAAAACTAAGATCATAGATTTTGGCTGCATCTACATGCAAGCAATCATCCAAAAACCATTTTTTCCCCAAAACAAATACACTCAGTTATTTATAGTTGTGTACACAGAGAAGTCCAATGTTTCACATGAAGTAAAGAGCAACAGACAGGGAATTTGTAAACAGAAATATTTTCTTTTTAAAATACCAAAGAAAGAGGAACTGCTTTATATAATGAGGTTGGCTTGTAAATATCATGTCAAGGGTAGACATTTAACAGTTATCAATGGTTTGCTTTTATTGTTCCTCTTACAACTTTCTAGAGATATACCAACACTATGTTTTTTTTTAATGTTGGACAGAACATTATTGGGGGGATATAGAGAAGAACATGCTGAGATGCAACAATTATTTTCGTATACATCTCTAGCATTGGGTTGACAGCCTGAGGCACGAGGGCCACGTAGAGGTCTCAAGCATTTTCCTCATGCCCCAGAGCCCTATCTGACCCCAAAGGTCCAAACACTGAATTCTTCCCACCACTTGAAATCAGGGAAGGAAAAAAAAAACCTGAAAAATCCCAATCTCTTTGATGCATGACACAGTTTTGCCCATTTTGCGTCATGACTTCAGCCACAGCAGTTGTTGATTCCCAGGAATGTGCCAGAAACATAGAACATAATGAAAATAGTCTTTCTGTTTCTTTGTCTCTTTCTCATTCATTATTATTCATTCATTCATTTAGGGATATATAAGAAAAACCACTAGCAAAAGTAAATATACCAGATGCAAAAGCACAGGTTCCCTTCCCTACTAACCAGCCCTCTAATTCTAGGCCTCACAGTAGACATGAAGAGACTGGGTCTTCAGCAATATCATCAGCATGACACAGAAGAGAGGAACTGATCCCTGGTCCTCACACATTGGTATCTTACATGCACATGTATTGCCTGGACAAGGGTTCATAAGGTCTTTGTATCCAACAAGTTGTCAACTGCTTGTAGAATTCATCAGATTGTCTCTGGAACATTGGACCTTAATAATAGAGGAGCATCAGTTGCTGACATTTCTGTATTCACCAAAATAAAATGTGCAAGTTTGGATTACTCTCTCTGAAACATACCTGTCAGGCCCAGCCCAAGAATGGCAAAGAATCAGTCCATCCAAATTTCAATTCTTTATTTGCTAATGCTGTATAGACAGAATCTTGCCAGATTAAAGCAACTCTACCTAACCTAAGGGGAAATAACCTGGGAAAGCTCTAGGGCAGGGCTATTCTGAACCTCTTGGTTTTCCTACAACTGCCCCCTGGACTATGTCTCCCCTTATCTCTTCCCCCTTCTTGGAATGTGCTCCTTCCTTCCTGAGAACCAGCAGCACTGCCAAAATCTACCACATCACCTCTCTATAATGTAAGAGAGGAAATCTTTGCAAGGGTGAGTGGATATTAGTTTATGCAATAGTCTTACATGTTGTATTCATTTATTTAATGCACTGCTTCCTATGCCAAAGATCTGGATTATACTAAAAGACTAATAAAGTAAGAAAAAAGGCAGTACCCTAGAAATAATATGGGATGGGATTTTGTTTGCTTTGTTACTTAATCAGTCACATACTTCTAATTATGCAAACATAAATGATTTCAGGAAATAGAACCAATCATGCACTAAATATTATCTTATCTTTGATATAGGATTTGACTGTATTGATTTTAATATCATGTTGTATTTTGAATTTTCATTTGATTTGATTGTAATAAAACAGTTGAGGTCTTTTATAAGCAGAGAGGTGGAATGTAAACTTAATACAGACACTAAAAAATTAAATCCCTGAGTGGATGTTATCATGGACTTTGCTGGCTACTGGATACCTCATCACTTTTGGAGACAAGATGAGAGACCTGCTCAGAGATGGTGATCCAATAGGGAACATTGTCACCAAGCAGGTTTTACCTGGCACAATGCCTGTTCCTTGTCCTGTGCCAAATAACTGCCTGAAAACCATTTTTTTTTCCCCAGGTTTGGTTAGCACTTTTATTTCTTGTCAGATTGACTTGAATGCTTTATACTCCCTTGCTTTGTTTAGTTCTTATAAAGTGCTCTGGAAAAGGTTACTTTGAAGAATGTGCTACAAATAAATAAGCATGTGCTTCCTTTATTATTTATTCATTTATATGATAGATATAAAATCATAGAAATATATGTTAAAATGTATGAAATACAATTTTAAAATATTTAAAATTAACAATAAGTAACTTATCTGTAAGATTTTGTCAAGTGTTGAATACTTACCACAGACTTACCTATTTCTGCAAGAGAAAGAAACTTGAGTCCTGTTTTAAAACAAAAAAAACAAACCTTGGGACTTTTTAAAGCTGATTAAACGTATTATTCCATAAAGTTCTGCAACAAAAATGTGTTAGTGGAACATTAAAGACACACATGTTTATTATTTTGAAAGTATTATGTTTGTTATTGATGTATCATTATTGTTACATAGCTACCTTTCTGTAATGAGCACTTTGTGTCACTCAACAAATGAACTGCAACTATATGCCATTCAAAATCAGAATTAGTGAAATTAAAGAATGCTAGACAAGAGATCTGGATTCAGACTTTTTATAAAAGAAATCACACAGAAGTAAAAGCCAAGTATTTATTTGTTTCCCCTTCAGCATGCTTTTCCTGTTAAAACAGAGCAGTTGCTATATAATTGTGATTTATGGAGAGAAAAATCACATCTATTTCATTAATGTTCAAATTAAATTTCACACAAAGGAATAAATAATGAGCCAAGATTCTCCAAAAACAGAATGCAGCATTTAAGACATGTCCCTGTCTGTCTGTCTGTCTGTCTGTCTCTCTCCATGACTAGGAAAGAACTAACTTTTCTTCCTTGGTGGGTAGTCTGGTCAAGCACACAAAGAACCTGTTTGACAACGGTTCCATGGGCTAGACCTTAAGCAAGCTTATATATAAATGGTTGAGCAAGCTTATATATAAATAGTTCCAATGCAAATACAGAAAAAGAATTCCCATTGGCTACTACAAGCATCTACTCAGTTTCTGTTAACCCCTCTAAGTAGACCAGACCAGGAAATCAGCTCTACAGGAAGGCTAACACGTGTTTTTTTTTTGAGATTGGCTATAATAATAGAATCTTGCAAATCTGATTGTGCTGTACCTCCTCCTCCTCCTTATATTCAATAAGCTAGGGAGGCATCTGCCTGAGCTACTTCCAAATGTTATCTCTTTGTCTTGCCTTTTGCCTAGGTAGCAGTTCCTGCATATCTCCATCAAGGACATCTTCCTTATTCTCTATAGTTTAATTCATTCCTGTGCTACTGAGAATACTGTTTACATTTACAGCTGTTAGTGCTTAGCTTTCGAGAATTATTTCAATCACAACAGCAGCTAGCAGGGGTACCTTAGGCTGCAGGAGTACCTTAGCCTTCTGCCAGCAAGTAAGTGATTTCCTTGGTTAAAGAGAAAATGGAGTTAGTATAACTAAGTAGAATGCTATCCAGGCACAACCCGGTGTAACTATCTTCCACAGGAGCCCTCAGCTTCTTAGACTTCATTTTAAAAACCTGCTACTCTAAGTGAGGTGAATCATTGGGTTAAACAGGCAAAAGAGCAGAAAAAGAGAGTACATGCTTGAAACAGGTTTACATCATAGGGAAGCTTGTTAATCTGACCACGTTTGCACTTTTACTCTGAATATTGTCTAGTGATATGTATGGAAATGTACAGGTTATGTTATTTTTTAATGAAGAGGTTTTCATAGTGGAATGATAAGATTCTGGCAAAGAAGAAATAATGATATTGCTTTCTTTTAGTTGCTTTCCTTTAGAAAAAATAAACCAAATGCCATAAATAGGTCATTAACTGATCTCACATCTTGAATTATAACCCTATTTTTTAAAGCATGAGTAATGTTTTAAACTTCAGCAAAGGATCGTTACCTTGTCGTGGTGCTGGAGCTTGAGCACCTCAATGATGCCATGAGCTAAACCGTGAAGGGCCACCCAAGACGGGAAGGTCATGACAGAGAGGTCAGACTAAATGCGATCCCTGGGGAAGGTAATGGCAACCCACCTCAGTATTCTGCCGTGAAAACTAAATGGATCAGTACAACCAGAGATATGTCGGTATACCATCGGAAGATGAGACCCCCAGGTCGGAAGATGGTCAAAATGCTACTGGGGAGGAACAGAGGATGAGCTCAACTAGCCCCAGACGTGATGACGCAGCTAGCTCAAAGCCGAAAGGACGGCTAGCGGCCGACGGTGCTGGTGGTGAACGGCGAATCCGATGTTCTAAGGATCAACACACCATCGGAACCTGGAATGTAAGATCTATGAGCCAGGGCAAATTGGATGTGGTTATTGGTGAGATGTCAAGATTAAAGATAGACATTCTGGGCGTCAGTGAACTGAAATGGACTGGAATGGGCCACTTCACATCAAATGACCACCAGATCTACTACTGCGGACAAGAGGACCACAGAAGAAATGGAGTAGCCTTCATAATTAATAGTAAAGTGGCTAAAGCAGTGCTTGGATACAACCCAAAAAACGACAGAATGATCTCAATTCGAATTCAGGGCAAGCCATCTAACATCACAGTGATCCAAATATACGCCCCAACCACAAATGCTGAAGAAGCTGAAGTAGAGCAGTTCTATGAGGATCTGCAGCACCTACTGGACAACACGCCTAAAAGAGATGTTATTTTCATCACAGGAGACTGGAATGCTAAGGTGGGCAGTCAAATGACACCTCGAATTACAGGTAAGTATGGCCTGGGAGAACAAAACGAAGCAGGACACAGGCTGATAGAATTTTGCCAAGACAATTCACTCTGCATAACAAACACTCTCTTCCAACAACCTAAGAGACGGCTTTATACATGGACTTCACCAGATGGACAACACCGAAATCAGATTGATTACATCCTTTGCAGCCAAAGGTGGCGGACATCTGTACAGTCGGTAAAAACAAGGCCTGGAGCTGACTGTAGTTCAGATCACGAACTTCTTCTTGCACAATTTAGGATCAGACTAAAGAGATTAGGGAAGACCCACAGATCAGCTAGATATGAGCTCACTAATATTCCTAAGGAATATGCAGTGGAGGTGAAGAATAGATTTAAGGGACTGGACTTAGTAGATAGGGTCCCGGAAGAACTCTGGACAGAAGTTGGCAGCATTGTTCAGGAGGCGGCAACAAAATACATCCCAAAGAAAGAGAAAACCAAGAAGGCAAAATGGCTGTCTGCTGAGACACTAGAAGTAGCCCAAGAAAGAAGGAAAGCAAAAGGCAACAGTGATAGGGGGAGATATGCCCAATTAAATGCAAAATTCCAGAGGTTAGCCAGAAGAGATAAGGAATTATTTTTAAACAAGCAATGCGCGGAAGTGGAAGAAGACAATAGAATAGGAAGGACAAGAGACCTCTTCCAGAAAATTAGAAACATTGGAGGTAAATTCCAGGCTAAAATGGGTATGATCAAAAACAAAGATGGCAAGGACCTAACAGAAGAAGAAGAGATCAAGAAAAGGTGGCAAGAATATACAGAAAACCTGTATAGGAAGGATAACAATATCGGGGATAGCTTTGACGGTGTGGTCGGTGAGCTAGAGCCAGACATCCTGAAGAGTGAGGTTGAGTGGGCCTTAAGAAGCATTGCTAATAACAAGGCAACAGGAGACGACGGCATCCCAGCTGAACTGTTCAAAATCTTGCAAGATGATGCTGTCAAGGTAATGCATGCTATATGTCAGCAAATTTGGAAAACACAAGAATGGCCATCAGACTGGAAAAAATCAACTTATATCCCCATACCAAAAAAGGGAAACACTAAAGAATGTTCAAACTATCGAACAGTGGCACTCATTTCACATGCCAGCAAGGTAATGCTCAAGATCCTGCAAGGTAGACTTCAGCAGTTCATGGAGCGAGAATTGCCAGATGTACAAGCTGGGTTTAGAAAAGGCAGAGGAACTAGAGACCAAATTGCCAATATCCGCTGGATAATGGAAAAAGCCAGGGAGTTTCAGAAAAACATCTATTTCTGTTTTATTGACTATTCTAAAGCCTTTGACTGTGTGGACCATAACAAATTGTGGCAAGTTCTTAGTGGTATGGGGATACCAAGTCATCTTGTATGCCTCCTGAAGAATCTGTATAACGACCAAGTAGCAACAGTAAGAACAGACCACGGAACAACAGACTGGTTTAAGATTGGGAAAGGAGTACGGCAGGGCTGTATACTCTCACCCTACCTATTCAACTTGTATGCAGAACACATCATGCGACAAGCTGGCCTTGAGGAATCCAAGGCTGGAGTTAAAATCTCTGGAAGAAACATTAACAATCTCAGATATGCAGATGATACCACTTTGATGGCTGAAAGTGAAGAGGAACTGAGGAGCCTTATGATGAAGGTGAAAGAAGAAAGTGCAAAAGCTGGTTTGCAGCTAAACCTCAAAAAAACCAAGATTATGGCAACCAGCTTGATTGATAACTGGCAAATAGAGGGAGAAAATGTAGAAGCAGTGAAAGACTTTGTATTCCTAGGTGCAAAGATTACTGCAGATGCTGACTGCAGTCAGGAAATCAGAAGACGCTTAATCCTTGGAAGAAGAGCAATGACAAATCTCGATAAAATAGTTAAGAGCAGAGACATCACACTGACAACAAAGGCCCGCATAGTTAAAGCAATGGTGTTCCCTGTAGTAACATATGGCTGCGAGAGCTGGACCATAAGGAAGGCTGAGCGAAGGAAGATCGATGCTTTTGAACTGTGGTGTTGGAGGAAAATTCTGAGAGTGCCTTGGACTGCAAGAAGATCCAACCAGTCCATCCTCCAGGAAATCAAGCCAGACTGCTCACTTGAGGGAATGATATTAAAGGCAAAACTGAAATACTTTGGCCACATCATGAGAAGACAGGACACCCTGGAGAAGATGCTGATGCTAGGGAGAGTGGAAGGCAAAAGGAAGAGGGGCCGACCAAGGGCAAGATGGATGGATGATATTCTAGAGGTGACGGACTCGTCCCTGGGGGAGCTGGGGGTGTTGACGACCGACAGGAAGCTCTGGCGTGGGCTGGTCCATGAAGTCACGAAGAGTCGGAAGCGACTAAACGAATAAACAACAACAACAATGTTTTAAAACATTACTCATGTTTTAAAACGTTATGTCAGCAGATTTTTGTATGTTTTTCTTATTTAGTTAAAACATTTAGGTTACATATTTTTATTAAAAACATTCAGCACATCTTTTGAGACTTCAGATTATAAGATACTGTAGATACTGAATTAGACAAACACACTTTCACTTGTGTAAGACAGACTACTGTTCCCTTTTGTGGCACTCTGTATTCTTCAGAGGCTATTTCTTGAAATATGGGAGATTTTCCAATACAGAATTTTCCTAAAGCAGGGTAAGAATTTGCAAGGGAAAGCAACAATAATAAAGCCAATTCTTTGTAAATCAGGCACCTGCCTTTACCGGCAGATATGCATTCTGTAGAGCAAATCCACCTTGGGATACAACCCTGAAATAGGAACAAATCCAAATAAATCCACAAAGAAGCAGACCATGGAAAACAATTTAATGGATAACTTCTAGTAGTCAGTCATGATCCAGAAACTTAAGGGAATGACTTTGTATCTAAATCAACGTGTCTCATTGAAATCGCTGTAACAATGCTCTTCAGTATAGAATTGCTGGCTAAGCAGTTTGTGGATCATAGCTAATACAGTCTCGCATTAATGATATGGATAATTTCTTTCACCATATGGATTTAATTATTATATTTCCACATTCCCCCTCTTATTCCTGCATGGAGCTTAAGTGCATATGGGAACAGTAATCCTGTGAGGTATGTTGACCTCAGATATGCTGTGATTGTCAAGTTACCATAACTATAGATCTGAAAACAGGAAGGGAGGGAATGAGGATGTATCCCTATAACTGCCCTTTGGGATCATGTTCATGAATGTACCAATGCATAATTGTATATCATGCATACAGGACATATTGTGAGGCATTAATTCAGTATTAAAATATTTTGTCCAACTTACTGAAAGTATTTGCCTAAGAGGCTCTTAGTTCTCTAGCCACCTGATTCTCAGGCTACATTATTTAGAATTTCTTTTGGTGGGTTTTTTTTTTTTTTTTGAGCTTCTTTTACCCTTGTAATAAATGTGTCCCATTGGGATTTAACTGAAGTGTAGGAAGCAGGAAGGCTCAAAACCATTTCACAGGCAATGGTGCAGTGAAAGACATGGTCTCTACCCCCTGCCTTTAACTACCTCATAACTAAATAGGTACAAATGCACCACACAATATTCTTTATTATTTTTCTAAGATTCTATCCTCTTTGGAAAATAAATCAAAAGCATTGTTCTATTCAGAGGAAGAGGAAGAAGAAAAAGAAATGATTGAAAAAATGCAGAAAAAAGTGTTCTACTCCAGGCTTTATTAAATAAATTAATAAATAAATAAATAACACACCTCTCCTCAGCTTTTGCTGAAATGTAAATAACTGCTGCTAGAATAAATCACTGTTTTTTCTATATATTCAATGGAAGAGATGATCCTCTGCATCATCTCTTGTTACATACATATTAGCTAATATAGCACCACAGTATAATGCATTAATTGATGTTTTATTATTGTTTTTTCTAGGTGTATAAACAACACTTCCTTCCACACAAGTTACATTCACGTTTCTCACAAGATGCAGAGTTTAGCAAGTCCACTTTCAGAAAGCAGTAAGCTCAAGATGGAAGTTCAATTATTCATGTTCTGATTTGCATAGCACATGGAATTGTAACTATCTGCCTCCCACACAGTAGCCTCTGGTGCTGAAACCCTGATAAATTCTTGATGAGGGACCATCTTGTGCTCAAACTTCCTTAACATCTCTATCCTTTAGATTATGCATCACATGAAGGAACTACTTCTACACCTTCATTTCAAATGGCATAACAAGTACCATATGACAAATAGGCCAACTTAGTCATTTTCCAGTTAGCAATTACCATGGAATATATTGCAGTGTGTGTGTGTGTGTTACACAGCTAGAAATTGCTTTCTGATAGAACACCATTATCAATCAATAAACTTCTCCCTAAAAGTGAATAGTGGGAATAATAATATACTGGGCTGCATTTTAATTGTTTTTGTTGGACTAAAGCTTCATCATTATTCGTCATGGTAATGTATGATAGACATTTTTAATGGCTGAAAATAACAAAGGCCTGCAATCTTTCTTTTGATTTCCTCCTCCTGCCAGCTAAACCTCCTGCCTCTTCCTATGCTATTCCAGAGGTGTCCTCAGCTTTCCAGGAAGAATATATGTCATATGGGTAAAAGACAGGATATAAATAATCAAATTAACACTTTAAAAGAAGATGTAATTGACAGAAATAATTACTGTACATTTTACTCTAACTTGTAGGAACTCCTGATGATGAGGAAGAGAGGGAGATTATTATTATTTCCAAAGAGCAGGTAGTTTAAATTTCACACAGGACAGACAAGAGAAGCAAAAGAGGGAATGTATACAGATATGACTTGAGAAGGATGGACATTTATTTTAATTGCATATTCTTACTCCTTTGGGTTAGAGAACAGAAGTTTGTGATGAAGGATTGATTCTAAAAACTTCAGTAAAATAGGGGCATTGGGAAATATTTGGAGAAAATAATATACATACTGGAAGGTTTATCCAACAGCTTACTGATTAGAGATATTTAGAAAATAATATATGAATGTTACCTGTCTTGGGGCCCCTTGTAAGTCTCCATTTTCTTCTGCATTCCACTATGCAAGGAATCATCAGTAAAAAAAAACTACATGGTCACCTACCTATCTCACTATTAAATATAAATAAAACAGGAAATTGTTAGCAATCAACCCCTACTGAATATAATGTGGCAGAACCCTATGGCAGCTTAATTAAGACGAAACACCAATAGAAATATATTGGTCCTCAAAATGTCCTTGGATCACCTCTGCTTTAAACAAATCACTTGATTAACAATTCATACAGCAAATTCAAATGAACAATAAAACCTACTATGATGATTAACATTGCCATAAGCCCTAATATAGACACCCACATTCAGCTGGAATAGCATAGCTTTGAATCAACAGCATTTCCTTTAACCTCCTAACTATGTTACAAACTGCATAACTTTTCCAACTAATTCCAGCAAAGCAACCTTTACACAAGACTTGGTCAAATATTTATAAAGCTTTTTTTTTTGCAATAATGACATAATTGTCTAATGATCATCAGAGTATTAGCAAGGGTGAACTGAAGGTCAGCTATGATTGCCCATTCAGGAAGAAGACAAAACATTAATTCCTAATTTTCCTAATGCCTATAACAATGAAAGGTGGTGTAAAATGTTTATACATTTGGAAGGCAACTTCGGTATTTAAGAATGTGTCTGCACCTAGATTTTTAATTAAGTACTTGAATACCATGTTTAACTAAATCAGATGTACCAGTTTAATTGGCTGATTGACACAATTCTTACAGGAGTTTTATTTTTAAAATAAGTAGGCGATTTCTCAACATCTCAATGGATTACAGCAGAAAACTACAATCACATTAAATGATCTCCCCACTTAGTAACTTCAGGCAGAATGCTAAGTGGCAAAAAAAAAATGTCCTAGTTGGGGAAGTTTCAGATCAGCCATTTCTCCCTCTTGCTG
Source organism: Candoia aspera (assembly GCF_035149785.1). Classification (NCBI taxonomy): domain Eukaryota; kingdom Metazoa; phylum Chordata; class Lepidosauria; order Squamata; family Candoiidae; genus Candoia; species Candoia aspera. Next base: position 33,750,969 of record NC_086158.1, on the reverse strand, counting down.
TAGCTGAGGCCACTTTTGTCAGCTTATTGCAAGTTGTGTCAGTAGAACTGAAAGATATGCCAGTCTAAGAACCTTAAAAGGACAAAGTAACAGGCAAGAGAAGAACCAAGTGAGTCTGTGTTCAATCCACAGCAAGATTCAGGAAGAAGTTATAACGCCAGGATAAAGTGAATCCAGGTTTAGAGTAGTAATCTTGGTGATTCTCCATGTGTTGAATCATTTCTAGGCTGGATGGGATTGGAATTCAACACAGCTTCAGTTAGATAGATTTAATTCTCTGGTCAGCCAGACCTTGACATTTGGACTCCTCAGGGATATTACACCCAAAAGGCAGTGGGTGTTCACAGTCTTTTTAAAGTAACCCAAAATCATTTAGAAGGAAAAGAAGGACAGGTTTGTTTAATTTTGGAAACAGAAAAGTTTGCTTAATGTTGTGGGGTGAAAGTAGTCTTGGTTGTCTTTTATTGATAAATAAATTGATACTGTATATACTGCTATCCTGACTATTTTTTTCTTGGCTTTAAATCCTACATTTTGGGAGCAACACAACAGCAATGTTATCTCATTCTTCCAACACAAATATAATGTAACGTTCAATGCAAGCAATCTATATAGAGGTTTTGTCTACTAGATTTTTCTGTATCAAAATTAAGAAGATTAAGCAAATCATACCCTTATACCTGCAGGCTTCCAAACTACACTGAAGAAATACCTATCTATACAAGAAAAAGTAATATTAATCAGAGTGGCTTTTTGTGTTGATCCCCCCCCCCCAAAAAAAAATAAATGCTTACAGTATGCTAGCAAGCAGCAAGCAGCTTTAAGGTAAATTTATCCTGAATAAAAGATAATTTATTGGATGTATAACACAGATTTTAAAAAGTGTGTATATATTGTTAACAATGTAATCCTGTAAGGTTTCATAATATGGCTCATTTACAAATAATTATTCAGTAGTGGAAGTTAAGTCTATCTAAACAAATGTCTATTTCATCAGAATAGAGAAACAGAAGCAGGTCCAAAATTGTCTCAACTTCTCTTAACATTCAGTTTCAAAATATATTTAAAGAATCTCTTTTATTGATGCAACACCAGTCATTTGTCATTTTTTTCAGTATTTCCCTCATGCACAGAAGGTTTCTATGTCTATTTATATTGGGGTGTGTGTGTGTGTGTAGATGTAAATGAAAACATTTTATACACTGGAAGATATATTTTGTTCTCTCTCCCACCCTCCCCCTGCTTGGACTGCTCAAAAGTTTGCTTGCTTGCTTCCATTGTTAACTATCATAGTGTTTGCGTACTACCTTTATTTCACAAACTGTTATGACAGGCACCAAACTGCAGTTACCAATGGGAATACTCTTCTTCACATCCACTGATCAGGAGCATCCCAGAATACTGTTGTTGTTGTTGTTTTTCCCCTGCCATGTCCTCATGATATTGTCTTCTAATCCTCAGGTCATAGGAGAGGAAGCCTGAAGTCATGTATAGCTGTACCAGTTTGAAAGTAATATCCTCCCTCTTCTCCTAACAAAATTTTGGCCATGGATATGAGGTGACATACTCCACAATAATGTGGTTGCTGACACACACAGAAGGTGGGATCTGCCCACCAGGATAAGCACCACCACCCTGCTCTTTAGTTACTGGGAGCTTTCCATGGCTATTTTGTCTTGAGCTGCAAGAAAGATCAGATTCTTGACTTCAGCTGAGGCATATGCCCACGTAATGTCAGTCATGCTTTCCATACCACTTGTGAGATCTTATATGGGCCCCTAAAAATATGTGTTTAGTGCACTTTTGAAAGACTGCCAGACCTCCATGTAAAAGCATCTGTACAAGTCCTATGCTCCATAAAAGGTCTATTTAAATCAGCTTTAAATTTGCACCATTTAAACCATTTTTCCTACTCCATTCTGGCTTCAGTAGGGCTAGGCAAATGAGGTCAGAACTCAATTCTTGGTCAGTTGTTGGCAGCACTGCCTGAAAATACTACTTCAGGTGGAGCTCATATTCTATCATTACTTCCCCCTGTGCCTCTTACTTGTTAATTAGAATAGATTTTTGAACCTGGGTTCAACATTCTTTCAGAATAGCATTAGACCCATTTTTAGATATAGACCAATTGACAGATCACAGGCATAGAAAAGAGATTACATTAAGCAGGAACTTTGAGGGTTATCTGCTCTGTTTCACCTCACAAATCCCTCCACACTTGCAACCTGTTTCTGTCAACTTGAAATATGGTTAAACTCTCTGTTTTGGAATAAATCTAGACTCACCCAACTCCATTCCACCCCATGTTGGGGAAAGTGACTGGTGGTTGATTTTTTACTGTTAAGTGGCAGGGAAAACAAAGCCAGGAGGATCCACCAATTTCCTTAGCTTGGCCTTCAAGAAGAATTTATGGTGGCGTACCTTTTGAGAACTCAAAAACTGGTAGATAGCATTGTAATAGAGCCACCTGGAAGAGTCATAAAATCAACTGTGCCCTATTTACAAAGTTGTAAACTTTGTTCCTTATTTTAGAGTTCCTTATGACTACAGTGACAATACCCATTCTTTTTTCTTTACCAAAAGAGATCCAGAAGTTTTCATTTAAACAGATGTTAAAACATGCAACTTTAAAATATTAGCTTAATATACATCAATGGTTTTGTGAGTTGAAGTGATAGGAAGCTTGCAGGTGGTTCATTGAAGCATGACTGCTGCATTATGTAACAAAGTATATTTGGCTGGGCAAATAGATAACATTATTTATTTATTGGTAGTATTTTTATAATGTCTATTACAGTATACATTCAATACTTCAGCCTTTCCTGAAATATTATATTTCCATTTCTCATGAGAAACTGTGTTTTGTTGTCACGTAATTCCTCCCCTTATCATCATCTAAACTGCAACACCACTTGAATACAAAGACACATTGTCCTTGTACCTATCTGCACATAGTATGTTGGAGCCATCTGTCCCATTGAATTCTTATTAACAAAAGAGCATCACAGGCAATTAAGACTTTCGTTCAAATGCCACAGGCACCTGGAATGTTATTGGCAGCAACTGTTGTAGTTCTGAGGTTTTTTCTTTTGTTTTCCCCACCACATTTTTTAGAGTTGGCATATTTCATTGGATTTCTGCCAACTACTGATAAGGTGATATGTTTTTCCCCTTAAGGCACACCCTGAATCAGGGAGCTTGTCATGGTGACAAGAAGATTGCCTGACTCCCAGCTAAAATTCTTCTAGATATATGAACAGCATATTCTGTAAATGCTACTGCAGATGCAGACACTGCTCTGTCCCTCTTATTCTGGAACTGCTTTTGAAACTCAGTCAATGTGTATTGAATTCAATGGGACATATTATTTCCCCTGAATGTTTAACAATAAGAAACAGAGAAGGATCAAGATGTTCCTATTCTTCCACTGGTTGGTGGTTACACCAGTGGAAGAATAGAAGAGGAACATTTTGAACATCCTCTGCTTTACCATTTCACTTTTAAATATTAACAATATAATTATTTGTATTATGTGTCTAATAGATAATCTTTAATTCTCTCTGATTTAATTTTCAGTTGGATTAATTTGACTAACTGCAGACCTTACTGGAAATGGAAATACTATCTAAGGTCATAGTCAAAGTTTAGCTTTTCTGTCTTATCACTGGACACTTCCCTACCAGTCTGACATAATATTACTAGACTTAGAACTTCATTTTTTTTTAATACCACTATAAATGTCTATGTCTACAGAGCATTGATGTTTAAAAATATGCAGACATTACTATGGCTATAATAAGGATTGCAAGAGTTTGATAAACTATATAAATGATTATTCTTCCAAATAAGAAAAAAAAAATTGACCATGTGGTTTCTTACTACATAAAACAGCTTCTTGGATTCAAAACTTACAATTCTCAGTAATAGCTTTCTTGACTGGGAATTCTGGGAGTTGAAATCCACACAACTGGACATCAGACTAGAAAAATGAGTAAATAATATAGCATGATTAGAAACAGAATAAAACCTTATTACACGTGCATGTTGGCCTCATTACACAGGTTGCATTATATGCATCATTTTATGTCATTTGTATCATGACATCATATTGCAAATGACATAAATCTCAGCAGAAAACTGCCCTGTTGCATATTAAATCCATCATGTCAAATATTGGTAAATCAGGATTTCACTGGAATTTCTTCAAGGGCAATTAGATCATGAACCATTGACATTAAGTGTGGAGTACGAACAGTGTGGTGTTCATAGGGGCCTCGTGTGGTGCAGAGTGGTAGGCAGAAGTATTGCAACTGAAACTCTACCCACGAGCCGAGTTCGATTCCAGAGGAAGCTGGATACTCTGGTAGCTGGCTCAGGTCTACTCAGCCTTCCATTCTTCTGAGGTCGGTAAAATGAGTACCCAGCTTGCTGGGGAAGGTGATGACTGGGGAAGGCAATGGCAAACCACCCCATTCTATAGTCTGCCAAGAAAACGTCGTGAAAGCGACGTCCCCCCAAAGGGTCAGACATGACTCGGTGCTTGCACAGGGAACCTTTCACCTTTCACCATGAACAATGTAAGAGGAAAAGATAAGACCAAGTCTTATCTGCAATGATGTACATGAGTCATGGAAACACATTTTTTTTCTCCAGTTGTGATAAACAATACTAAGCATATGGCATAGCAATCTGAAAGTAATAGAGGACCAAAATACCAGAATGTGCTCATCATACGTTGAATTTGAAAATAGCATTTTCCCTATCAGATCATACTTTACAAATGGAAAAGGGGTTTGCTTTGCTTTGCTTTGCTTTGCTTTGCTTTGCTTTGCTTTGCTTTGCTTTGCTTTGCTTTGCTTTGCTTTGCTTTGCTTTGCTTTGCTTTGCTTTGCTTTGCTTTGCTTCACTTCGCTTTGTTTATGTATGTGTTCCAGGTGAATTAGGGGTAGTGAAGCAAACATTTAGGCAACAGATGATAAAACTAAGAGATAGCAAATCCTCCTGAACCTCTTCCTTGGATATTTACTATTGTACTATTTACTACTGTCCTGCACTCTGTAACCTCACTTATTACTTACTAATGATGGAAAATGCTACTCCATAATTGGGGTTTGTGGGGGGAATGTCCACCTTAAGTCTTACTGGGATGCAGGCACCATCTCATCTTCTGCCTCAGAAGGTGGAATATCAATACTGCCAATCATTATAAAATTATTCTTTACATCAGCAGAAGTATTTTTTTATTAAAAAAAGGAAACCTGTTTCTTTGTTGTGTCTGATAGAAAATAAGTGCCACAAAGTGCATAATTCAGAGGCTCACTCACTGGGAGTCCTAATTTCCTTTCCACCAGTGAAAGGGAGGCCAGTTGTAGGATGTGCTTCCATTTTCAGCCCCTGAAAGACAGTTTTTGCGGGTTATCATGTAGTACAATGGGCTTAGTAAGAAGGGTTTTGCTCTTCTTCTATGAGCAAAAAGGCATATGACAGAACATTTTAAAATCTAAGTATATAGGAAACATAGATACACACACACACAGAGAGAGAGACACAACCGTCAATTAACTGAAAAAACTTGAGCACTTATTCAGACGCATCTATGCAGCACACCTGGAATGGGTGTCACCTTATCCTTTCTTTAACCTTTTGCTATTAATGACTGCAATCTTTTCAACTTGTGAGAACAAGATTAGAACTGTGCACTTCCCTTTCACACCCATTATTGACACCCTTCCCTCTCTATTCTCTTCAAACCATCTCCTGCTTGTGATTCCTCACGCCTCCAGCATGACTTATATGAAAATTCCTGTTCCACTGGCCCCCTCCCATATCCCATCACAAAGTTGTTTGTTCTTACAAGCAAAATTCCAGTGCAAGAATGAGGGCACCCTGGGTGTCTAATCCCAGAGACGAGACATTTTTAAAATGGAGAGATTAAAGAGTATTAGTGGCGGAAAAAGAGAAATTCATTTCAGTCTAGTCACATACAGTTACTTAATAGAAAAGTTAGCATAGCTTTCAAACTATGAAATAACTACTTGGAGCACCACTGTACAAGCTGATTCTCTTTTATTATAGATGTTATCCTTCCGCAGCCTAAACACAAGACCTTAAAGTGCTTAGAACTGAAAATGCTAAGGATGTCAGGCAGAATTTCTTGGCTGCCCTAATTAACACAATGGTTGCAAAATACAAAAGCAAAGATCCATAACCACAAACTGAAATAAGAAATAATTTAAAACACACCCATGTTTCTCAATGTTTGGTTACCTATTGACTGCTTATTAGAATTAATATACAAAGTTTGTCACATTTGCAGCAATTTAAAAAAAATATTATCTGTATAAGTTAGGTCATGATATCTGGATGTGAAATAGTGCCATATTTTCAAGTCACTTTTATAAACAGTAACAGTGAATGTACAAATAAGAAATATTATGCTATAACCTATAGACTGAAACACTAAATTAATGTTTTACATTATAAGAAGCAAAACCTTTGTTTGTTTGTAATATTTGCTGGCTGCTAAATCCCAAGGGACTCTCAAGATAAAATACACAATAAACAATATATAATAAAAAAAGAAAACACAAATAAAAGGTCCACAAACTGATTAAAAACATAGAATAAAATTAATTAACAAATCCAAACTATAACTTAGTCATGATGGAATTACAGCCCAAATACCCTAAGGAAGAGCTCTGTTATGAGCAGCTTCCAGAAAGTAGTCAGGGTGGGAGACTATCAGAGTCCACTGGGGGACTGTTCCGCAGCCAGCAAAAAGCAGTTTCAACAAGCATTGCCCCCCCATATCTCCCTCAAGTGAGGCCCTGGTAGTAATTTTTTTGCAGGTAGTTTGAACAGGGTATTTGTGTGTGTGTGTGTGTGTGTGTGATTCCAATGGCAGAATGCGGTCCTGCAGACAAATAGGTGCCACACTATATACTGTAGGGCTTTATAGAATAGCACCCACATTATAAAGTGCACTCAGCCTATTGATAACTAATGTAGGCCTGAAGCACTGGTGTGATGTGCTCCCACTTGCAAATTCCAGTCAGTGTATAGACAGCTGCACTCTGAGCCAACTGCAACCTCCAAGTGATTTTTCAAGGCAGCTCTATAAAGAGTGCATTGCACTCTAACCAGGTAGTAATTAGGGCATGAGTCACTGTATCATGGTCTTCCCACCCCAGTAAAGGTTGCAAATGTCATACCAGCTGAAGCTGGGCAAACTCCAGAGGGCCCACCAAGTCATGGACCTGCTACTTTGGGGTAGTGCTAGTCAAGAGACACCACTGAAGTACAGATGGAACCCTGATGGACAAACATTAACTCCATCTTACTAGGGATAAATTTAGGGTTAAATTTAAGCCTGTTTCCCCCTGTCCAGATCCTTATAGCCTTCAGGCACCAGTCATGACTTCAAAGGTATTACCAGTCTAGTATGGGATATTGATGTACAACTAGGTATTTTCAGTGTATTAATGATGCCAAACACCAAATCTCTGGATGATTTCTCTCAGTTGTAATGATTGCCTATTCTGACGTACTCAGTCTCACAAGGGGATTCTTTATGAAAACTGATTTATTGACAGAATAGTATGCAAATACGAAGAAAGCGAGAATGAGCAAAAGCGCGCCAAATACAAACTAAAAACCCTCGCTTCAAAACCAGCCCCGCCCTTCCTCCCTCCTAGCAACCACCCCCTCCCAGGTGTTAGCAACCGTTACCCACATCGGCCTGAGAAAGTAACCTTGAACAGAGTCACTAACCCAAACATACATTCCACAGTTGCAGCAAGAAGATTACAGCCCGGCACGGCTGGAAATTTCCACCCCGCAAACATGGGGTAGAAAAGTGGCATGCGAAACGTTACAATGTATACAGAACATTGAAACGATGAACATGACATATTGCCCCCCCTAAAAATGCAAAATTAAGGAGCAGGCTTATCAGGATAGGCAGTATGAAAACGGGTAACTAAAACAGGTGAGCGAACATGGTGGGCAGCAACCCACTCAGGATGCGGGAAATGCTTCCACTGAACCAGGTATTGTAAGGTAGAACGAAGGCGCCAAGAATCTAAAATTTCTTGCACTTCGAAATGCTGCTGTCCATCAATCATGATAGGAGCAGGCGGGGAGGGGTGTGGATGCCAGCGGTCCGACTGGTGGCAGGGTTTGAGCAAGCTGCAATGAAAAACAGGGTGCAAACATTTCAGATTGTGAGGCAAATCCAACTTAAAAGTAGCAGGATTGATTTGGGCAACAATAGGAAAAGGGCCCATGAACTTAGGTGCGAGTTTCTTAGAAGGTTGGGGTGACTTAATAAATTTTGTGGAGAGATAGACTTTATCTCCAAGTTGGAAAGGTGGTTGAGGTGCCCGTTCGGTGTCAGCATAGTGTTTATAAGTGGCTTGGGCATCAGCAAGAGCTTGCTTTATTTTTGGCCAGGAGTCTCCCAGATGTGCTGCCCAGTCTGCAGGGATGAAGGAGGAGAAGTTGGTTGAGGGTTGAGGCAGCTCAGGAATGGGTACAAAGTCACGGCCAAAGACAGTGCAAAATGGCACCTGACCAGTACTCTGATGCACTGCATTGTTATAAGCGACTTCAGCAAAGGGGAGAAGATCGACCCAATTATCCTGCTGATAATTAACAAAAGCACGTAAATATTGCTCCAATGTAGAATTAAGAGCCTCCGTGGCTCCGTCAGTCTCAGGATGCGACGCAGTGGATAGGGCTTGTTTAGTGCCCACCAATTTCATAAAAGCCCACCAAAAATGTGAAGTAAATTGTGTGCCTCTGTCGGTCACCAAACGGGAGGGGCATCTGTGGAGCCTGTACACGTGTACAAAGAAAAGCCGGGCAAGCTGCTGTGCTGAGGGAATGGAAGCACATAGAATGAAATGAGCTTGCTTTGAGAAAAATTCTTTGACAACCCAAATCACAGTTTTCCTCTGACTTGGAGGCAGATCTACGATAAAATCCATAGAGATGTCCTCCCAGGGTTGAGAGGGACTGGCCACTGGTTGGAGCAAACCTTGAGGCTTACCCACCTTCCGTTTGGAAGCAGCGCAAACAGGGCAGGAGGCAACATAGTCCTTAACATCCTGCCTTATTGTGGGCCACCAAAATTGGCATCTAACCAAATGAAGTGTTTTAACAAACCCAAAATGCCCCGCTAGTTTGTCATCATGGCAATGGAGCAAAATGTCTTTGCGCAAAATTTCAGGTACATAGAGGCGATCATTCTTCCAAGCAAAATCCTTGTCAAAAGTAACATTGTGTACATTTGCTTGTAACCAAGTGTCAGATTTCAGCTGGGAAAGAAACTGTTGTTGCAAAACTGAGGGAACTGGCAACCGTCCCAGACGGGGTGCACCTGAAGCGTCTGAGCGCTGTGCACGAGTCTGGCTGTGAGTGACCGCTGCCAGACTCAATTGCGGTTCTGTCCAGAGAGTTCCTATTACATCCGGCACAGTGCTGGAGTCCTGGGGTCTGCGGGACAGCGCATCAGCCAGAAAGTTTTTCTTCCCTGGAATAAATTTCAACTTGAAATTAAAATGGCTGAAGAATTGCGCCAATCTGATTTGCTTTGGGTTGAGCTTGTGAGGAGCACTGAGTGCTTCGAGGTTTTTGTGATCAGTCCAAACCTCGAACGGATGGGTAGCTCCCTCCAACAGATGGCGCCAAGTGTCTAAAGCAGCCTTAACAGCAAAAGCTTCTTTTTCCCAAATGTGCCAGCGCCTTTCAGTCTCAGTGAATTTACGAGAGAGATAAGCACAAGGCTTCAGGCACCCGGATTCATCTGCTTGCAGCAGGAGAGCTCCAATGGAAAAATCAGAGGCATCCACTTGCACCACAAATGGTTGGTTTGGATCTGGATGCTGCAAAATGGGTTCTGCTGTGAACAGTTTTTTTAGCTTGTCAAAAGCCAGCTGGCATGCAGGCGTCCATTTCAATAACGCCCCCGGATTCTTTGATCTCCGGGTGTCCCCCTGCCCCTTAGTTTTAAGCAACTCAGTGAGGGGGAGGGCGGTGTCCGTGAACCCCTCGATGAAGAACCTATAGAAATTCGCGAAGCCCAGAAAACTTTGGAGTTGTCTCCGTGTACGTGGTGCCTCCCATGCTAAAATGGCCTCAATCTTAGCTGGATCCATTTCAATACCTTTGTCTGAAATTCTATACCCCAAATAATCAATTTGAGATTTATGAAAAGCACATTTAGGCAATTTCGCGTATAATTCAGCTTTTCTCAGTTTGCTGAGCACCTGTCTGACCAGCTTTACATGCTCTTCCATTGTTTCAGTATAGATTAATACATCATCCAAATATACTAATACACCTTTGAACAAATGGTCATGCAAGACCTCATTAATCAATTGCATAAAAACCCCTGGCGCTCCCGCCAACCCAAAAGGTAACACCTTATATTGAAAAGAGCCTAGGGGGCAATTGAAAGCAGTTTTCCATTCATCCCCCTCCCTAATGCGAATGCGGAAATATGCCTCCCTCAGATCCAACTTAGAGAATATTTTCCCCTTTGACAGGTGTGGTAACATATCTTTGATTAATGGGACTGGATATTTATTTAATATTGATACTGCATTCAGCCCACGGAAATCCGTACATAGTCTCAAAGTTCCATCCTTCTTTGGTCTGAATAGGACAGGCACCCCCACTGGGGAATTTGCTGGTTCTATAAAACCTCTAGCCAGATTTTTATCCACAAACTCCCTTAGCGTTTCCAGCTCTTTCTGGGTCATAGCATAAATTTTTGGCTTAGGCAACTTTGCATTAGGGAGAAAGTCTATGGCACAGTCAGTCTTTCGGTGTGGCGGTAGCTGATCCGCTTCCTTTTCACCAAATACATCTGCAAAGTCCTGATATTGCTCCAGCAACCCTTCTAACAGAGCGGTAGGGCAGTGCGAAGCGGCCGCTGCCGCCCTCCCCACGTCCCCGCTGTCCAATTCATCTCCCTCCGGGGCTTTATAAAATCCATCTGCAAAAGTCACAGTCCTGTGCACCCAGTTTATATGAGGGTTCTGTTGCACAAACCAAGGCATCCCCAAAATAACAAATGGACCCCCCACAGGCACCACCACAAAAGGCAGCTTTTCCCAGTGACTTCCCATTTGCAATGCCACCATCCCTGTGGAGCGAGTTGCCGGTTCTCCCCCCGCCGTAGACCCATCCAATTGGGTAAAGATCATGGGGCATTTCAACAGAAACGTGGGAAGCTCTAAGGCAGCCACCACATCAGGGTGCATTAAACACCGCGAACACCCTGAATCCATCATCGCCCACAGTTCAACAGTTCGTGTGCGGGACCCCAATTTCACCTTCACTGTCAGCGTAGGGAAATTTCCACTCACCGAAGTGTGATCGCACCCCTCCTCTACCACCTGCCCAGTGGCGCCTCTTAGGGCAGGTGGCTGGCGTTTCCCACCGGCTGAGACAGCTCGAGGTCCCCTTCGTCCTCATAGAAAGGAATGCTCTCCGGCTCTGTTTCAGCCATCACCGCCTTCATCTTCCTGTGCACAGAGGGGGATTTTCCCGATGGCTTTGCCGGGCGCTCTTCAGTCTTCTTCTGCGGGCACATCGCTGCTCGGTGTCCCTCTTTCCTACATCGCAGGCATTGCCCTTTTGCAAACCGGCTCTCTTTTTCCTCCTGCCAGGTCGTCCTTCCTGCTCTGCCAGTGGTCCCGGGTGCCTTGCCCATCCTTGTCATGGCCATCTGCTTAGGGCCCCTCCTGGTTTGCGCGAACTTAGCCTGGGCTTGCTCGACATTTGCTGCCAGTTGTATCCAGTCGTATAGCGTGCCCGGGTCCGCCCTTCCTAACGCCCATCTCAGTAACTCCGGTCTCAGTCCATCTTTGAACATCTCTATTAGCGTAGTTGGCGACCAATCGTCCACTTTCGCCGCTAGGGCTTGGAATTCGAGGGCATAATCAGCCACGGACTTTGACCCCTGGAATAGCTCCTGCAGGGCCACCTTTGCTTTCTCCTTTGCTAACGGATCAGCAAAGTGCATTTTTAGCGCCCATAAAAAATCTCTGAAATCATCCAACTCCAGGGCACCCATCTCGGCTAATTGGACAAACCAATCAGCTGCCCTCCCCTCCAGTTGGGTAGCTACAGCGTTTATCTTCGCCCTCTCCGAAGGGAACAGCCTCCCAAATTCCTCCATATAGCTTTTTGCATTAGTCAGGAAGAAGGACAGTTTTGTGGGATCCCCATCAAACTTAACCTTGAAATCCCTATACCTGGCTCTTCGTGGGCTGCTCCTCCTCTCTCTCCTCCTGGGCTCTGGAGACCTCTTCTCTCGAGGGGGAGGGGGACTCACAACTCCAACCTTAGGACTTTTCTTCCGATCCCTGCTTCGTCCCCTCCCTGCATTTTCCACCCGCCGCGGGGGCGATGGGGACACCCACCTGGGACTGCGTGGCGGCGATCCCCCCCAGTACCTCCTCCGGTCTTTCCTCCTCACGCTCGAGGAGGAGGAGGGAGAGACAGATGGGGACGACCGTCGGTAGCGATGTTCCCTTCTTCCTCTGTCCTGGCTGCCCCTCGCAAATGACATTCTTTCCATCATGTCTTCCAAAGACCTTACTCTGGCTTCTAGCCTCTGGGATTTCCCACTGGCCTCGGAGTCGTCCGAACCACTCCTCTCCATTATGGCCACATCTGGGGACAATGGATACTTTGCCTTCACAGGTGCCTGGGGCGCTCCGGACAGGGTTCCCTCATCCTTTCTGACCACCTTGGACTTTACCGCTTTCGCCGTGGCTGAGCTGGCGTCCGAGGCTTCCAACAGTTCCTCCGATTCAGGGGTGAGGGTCCTTTCCCTTCTTTGCCTCAGGGAATCTGTCTCCTCCACGCTGGAATCCTCACTCTCTCCTGAGCGGGAAGTAGGTTCAGTCATCACTAACTTTATTTCCTCACAGTAGCACTGGAAGGAGGTTAGTGGTAAGGGTTTTATGATTCTCAGCTTTATGTAATGATTGCCTATTCTGACATACTCAGTCTCACAAGGGGATTCTTTATGAAAACTGATTTATTGACAGAATAGTATGCAAATACGAAGAAAGCTGAAAATGAGCAAAAGCGCGCCAAATACAAACTAAAAACCCTCGCTTCAAAACCAGCCCCGCCCTTCCTCCCTCCTAGCAACCACCCCCTCCCAGGTGTTAGCAACCATTACCCACATCGGCCTGAGAAAGTAACCTTGAACAGAGTCACTAACCCAAACATACATTCCACAGTTGCAGCAAGAAGATTACAGCCCGGCACGGCTGGAAATTTCCACCCCGCAAACACAGGGTAGAAAAGTGACATGCGAAACGTTACGATGTATACAGAACATTGAAACGATGAACATGACACCAGTGGCTTCATTTAAATGTTAACTAGGAAGGAGGGGAAAAAAAACAACCAACCTGTGCAGCACCCCACAAAGAAGTAGCCATTAAGTTGACCTCTCCTGCCCTACCACCACTGACTGGAACTGTCTACTGAGGAAAAAGTAGAATGACTGCAACACAGTGTTCCCAATCCCCAACCCCTGCAGACAGTCCAGAAAGATACCATGGTTGATGACATCATAGGATTCTGAGAGGTCTAAATTGACTAGAATGGGCATACTTTCCCCATCCAGGTCTTGACAATAGTCATCAACTAGTGGAACCAATGGTGTCTCTATTCTATGTCCAGGCCTGAATCCTAACTGAAGAGAATCCAGATAATCTGTTTCCTCTGGAGGGAGGGAGTTTGGAAACCAGACAATAGCTCTGGATCCAGAAACAGCCTTTTACATAGGGGACATACCACAGCCTCCTTTAAGGTCACCTGCAGGGTCCCCTTCCTCAGTAAGCCATTAATACTTTTAGATACAGGAAACTAACCCCACTGCCGCTTCATGAGGACCCAGGATGGGCAAGGATCCAGACCAACTGATGGCAAAGGACATCCTATAAAGCAACCTATGCACTGATAAGGAGGTCAAAGTAATCCCAGGTAACCATCAAGATGGTTTCCCTTGACCTTGCCCAACATCAGCAAATCTGGGTGACTTTGTCAGCAAAATATTGAGTTGATTGTTCATAGTAGACCACGGCACAGAACTGAAGGCTTGAAGATACAGTAATACCCTCAATATCCTGATGAGATAGTAACTGCTCTGAAACAAAGGCAAAGTCTAAGGAATGCCCACCTCTGTGTGTTAAACATAAGATCACCTGAGACAAACCCATGGTTGCCACGGAAAGCGTTGTTGTTGTTGTTGTTTTAAGTAAGCCAGTAATTGAAGAACTGCAAAAACAAATTGCACACTTTTCTTCATGTTAATAAATATGTTTATAGTTTTATATATTTCCCTGACTGGTATTTGAAGCATAAAGTTATCTCACAGTTGTCAATTTTTGTATAAGAACATACTGTGCATGGGTTCTAATTCCTTTTGCCATCCCAGCAAAATTTCCTCTTCCTTTATTTTTACAGTGTTCATGTTTCCAACCAATGATCAGCAGCATTTAATTGTTTCTCAGGCTGAAGAGGAAATGGACATATTTTAATCACATTTTTGAATTTAGGTGAATACAAATAAAAGTGAAACCTGTTGCTTTCTTTCTGATGAGCCTGCTAGGAAATTCCCAGCAAGAAGATCACATAGAAAACAATTGTGGAGATGGAATAATGAATCAGACCACTGTCTGCCAATAGGCTGACCAATGGAAGACTAGATTTTATCTTGTTCCAGGCCAGCTAGTTACAGGAGCTTAGAGCATACCTAGGTGTGAGGGATCTTGTCACCACTATCAGTAATGAAAATGAAAACCTGAGGCAGATAATATTGAGCCAAGTCATTAGCCCATAAACGAATGATAATGTATCACAAGAAATCTGATTGTGTAGAATTCAGACTTATGCAGGTTAACACAATGGCTAAGAATAACTACTTTAAACTCTGGTTAGCTCAACTCTGTCAGCTTTTCCAAATCTGAGATATATTTCTCAGCCTACGTCAAGGTATTTTTGTTGACTTAGAAGGGCATAAATAATGTGTGGGCCAAATTGCTGCCAAAATCTTTTTACCACAATCAGCCTTGAATCTGAGATTTTCAGAAGCCCCTAATGATGATGCTGCCAATAGGAAATACCTAAAGAATAAATGAGGGCCATCTTAACTGTGATACTTTTACTTTACAACTGTTTCCCAATGGGCGTACATCTGGAATCTTCAATATTTCAGTTTTGCCAGCTGCTAAATACACACTTGTCACCCTGTTATTTGATTTGATATGATATGGTTGCTGCTGATGGCTTTACAGAGTTTTATAGAATTTTTAAATTATTACTTTGAATTTAATTTCTATTGTATACCGCAGTTCATTTTATGGAGACCAGTATATAGATAGGGGTAACAAATCTGTCCCATACCTTTACTTCATGAAGCTTTCAGTGTCTAAGACTAAATGTGACTTAAGGCTCAGGAAGAGGTGTGACATCCAGTTGCTACAGGAACATTTCAGCCTCTGCCTGAATATCATTTTTAGTAAGACTCTAAAATGTTAAGCTTTTTTGACTCTAGAATGTTAAGTTTTTTTGACTGTGTCTTCTTTTCAGGGCTTTACAAACTCGTATCCCATGTTTATGCATAGTTCATCACCCAGGGAATGGGGAAAATAGACAGCCTGGCAGTTAAAATAAACAATCCTAATTGTATCAGAAGAACAAATATTCTGATATGATGTGAGACAGTAATGCCTTATCCTTAAGGGCACACAAAGAACTTGACAAAGAAATTTCATGATCAGAATCTAAGGTAAGCCTTTCTTAGGGTTGTTTATATTCTGGCCTCAAAGGTGAAGCCAATTCAGTGGCCTGTCAGAACCACAAAAATGGAGCAGAGGTAACACAGCTGAGAAGCTGGCACAGAATAAAGAATTATCTTAAAATAGCCTCAGTGAGCATGCCAGAGAAACACAGTTTATGGATCTTACACATTCAGCCCTCCCAAGCACAAAGAATCACACGCTTAGACACATTAGGTTGAGATAAGTAAAAGAATTTCTTACTGACTTTATTGTTGCTTCTGCTACATTCATCTTGGTGGAAAAAATGAAGTTCCTTTGTTCTTCTTTTTGTTCTACTTACATAGTTTGTCCTAAACTCTCAGCCCTACAGCTGCCAAGAGCTGTGCGAAAGAAAGGGGAATTCCAGGCCCACCACATGGTGCCCAAAATGGAGGAGAGAACAGCACATATCCCTGTGCTTGCTTCTGGTGGAGAAGAAGAAAGAGGGGGAAAGGAAGTGGGAGTGACAACAAACAGCTTCCTCAGAGTTGCATTGTGGGACAACTTAATTTACATGTTAATTCACATGTAAATGAGGCATGCTGGATTTGCCAGAACTTCCACAAAAGGCATACCAAGAAAGACTGGTATATGTCATTCACTCAGTAGCAGTCAGGCCTTCACAGCCTATACTAGCCTGATCAATAGGACAAAAAAAACCCCTAATTTTGGCTTATTTCAGAGCTTCAGAGCTTATTAAATAAGCACCTTCAGAGCTTAGTTCAACATGATTTCATCTGTGGTTCCCTGTGACCCCAGCATACCTTTGTCAAAATGTTGGAAAACAGGTGCTGAAGAATATCATCCCATCAAATGTTTCAGGCATGAAATTATAGTATAAAATGTAATCTGTTGGTAGCCATAAAACTGCATGATCTTTGGGCAAATATTCATTAGAGACTTCCAGCTCAAAACTATTCCTCTCTACTGAAAAGTAAATCCCACTGAATTCAATAGAATCCATTTCCAGATAAGTTATAAGATCCCAGCATTCTTCAAATAATGCCAATATTGATTTGGAATAAAGTAGATTTCTCACTATAATTCAAATGGCATATAACTGTATGCATATTTCGTTAAAAAATTTAAAAAGCACATTGACACCTTTCTGTTCTATCTGCCAGTATTAGATTCTTCATAAGGCCATTTTAATATTTCAAACACCTTTCCAGCTCAGCAGGGCACCTCCGAGCTTCATGTATTTCAAATGTGAAAGTGACATAACAAGTTTTTCATTTCAAACAGCAAATTCAGTGTTCTCTTCCCTGAGACACCAATGAAACTCAGAACATCTTTATTGTCCACATGGGATGGAACAGTTACTGAAGGAAGATGGGATACTGAGCTGAAGGGATTTGTGAAGGGAAAAATGAGAAATAAATGAAGCTTGCTCTACCTCTCTTCCTTGGCACCAGGCAGAAGCACTATGCAGAAGTATGAAGACCACAAAATCAATTTACTTGCAGGTATATGATGTTTAGCAACAACAAATCTTTTAAGGTGATTAATACATTGCATTATGTCTTGGCTTTTAAATTAAAGAAACAGAGTAGGAAGTATGCATAAGAAATATGAGTGTTTTTCTTGGTAACCTACCACCCTTATAAATCATTACCTTCACACTTTATTTTTTAATTTGAATTCATCAAAGAGTATATGTGTGCTTCATATGGTTTTAAATAAAAACTTATTATGGTATGTAAATGGAAACATTCACTAGGAAAATAGGATGATTTGAGGTTTTATGAATAAAGAATAAAAAGGAAAGTAGTTTTAGAACCAATAGAAGGAATGGGAAGATGATCTGAACATGACTTCACATGAATTTTTCTACTCCAAATCACAGATATGTTGTTCCCAATTTAGATGTGTGTATTTATGTATTTATTTACTTTACATGGCTGCCCACTTGCCAGAGTGACTCTGGGCAGCTAACAAGACATTAAAAACAATAATCATCAACAACAACAATAATTATAATAGATTTCCAGTCAGGCTGTCAAACCGCTTTCTACCATCCCCATGACAGGCATATCTAACATCCTGACCAGAATGCCTGGGATAAAACCAGGTTTATAATGTTCACGGGACAAGATCTATCAGTGATTAGGCAGTCTGCTGCATCCCCCCTACATTCATGGGCCACAGGCCACTTGCACTTCATCCCCATTTTCTGCAAAAGACAAGAGTCAGCTGGCAAATATTTGCTTGCTGGCTCAGACCCTACCACCTTATAAGCCCTGAAGGATGGCAGGTTTGCTAAATGATTCAATGAAGCATGAAAGCAATAATACAAGTAGCATCATTGTTAAAAACTGAAAACAATGAACATTTCACAAATGCACTTACTGACTTTGTATCTGTGGTGCTCAGAAGAATGTCTTCTTGATCAAGCAACCCCAAAAGAAAAATGTGAATACGACTTAAAATAATCAACATCTAAACACTGGACTTTATACTGGGCTGGAGAGCCAGCCCCTTAGAACTCAGAGATTTCTAGTTTTTTGATCAGCCAGTTTGTGCTAAAAGTTGTGATTATGACACAGGATGCACAAAATAATTCTAGTGATGAGTAATTCATTAATCTTGGTTTAAAATGCTCTTTACAAATAGAGGGAATGGGAAGGTGTACACAAATGCAACTATAATAACCTTATTCAGTAAAAAGTGTGAACTCCCATGTTTTTAAAGGTGCAAATATAGGGAAAGTCATTAATATAATTGGGTGGTTCCTGCATTTTTCCAATATGTATTTAATGGTCTACAATTGCAGAAAGTTTGAGAAATATTGCAATATATAGATATGAAATTTAACAAATTTTAATTATTTCCCTTTACACTGGGCAGCCTTTCTATTAGGTTAGTTTCTCAGTCCCATTTTCTTTTACTTCTTTGGTTTTTCTCCAAATCTATCTGTTACATATAGGCAAGTTTTTCTGTCCCCTACCCCCACCCCATTTTTCCCCTCACTGTCCTCTGGAACTTGTGAACACCAAAGTCAAACTGCTAGTTCCAATAACTCAGCCTCCCACTCCTGCTTATCCAAAAGATTCACTAATTCCCTCTGTTTTACAGACCACATATTGGACTTGCTCTGTTCCCTAAAAACTACAGTGTGCATGCTGCCTCATCACAAGACCCGAGAATTGTTCATTGTTCTCTCAATACAGCTTAAATACTATTTCCCACTGAGCGGTATTTCTTCAAGGATCACCACTTTCCCCTTCACTGCAATTTCCCACTGACTATTACATCCCCACTGAGGGCTTTGCAACCATTTTTCATGTTTTCGACTATTCCCTCAACACTGTTTATTGTTTTAAAGGCTATGTCCCTACTGAATGCTATTTCTCTAATGATTGTCGCTTTCTCCTCCATTGCCATTTCCTATTGCCCATTGACATGCCTACATTCTGTTGTTCCTCAGTGAAATCAAAGTCCTTTTGCTGAGGCATGCGTGGCTGCTATTTTTGAAGTTCATATTCATTTTGAGATGCACAGTTTTAAAAAGTTCTTTAGTTAAAAGATCTTGCTTGCTACTCTGTTGGGTCAAACAATGTCACCAGATGGCCACAGGTTTCCCATTATAATACAATTGATGTGTTTAAATGGATTGCTTCACATATCTGAGTCCTTGCAATGTTGACAAATTATTATCCCTATATTGACAGGCAACTGTGACTGTAAGACAGTGGCTTGCCTCAGGCCATTTAATTTGTGACTGAGATGGCTTCTGTACCAGTTCAGTTCAATGACCCTTCAAACATACTATTTGGACTTCTGTTTTCATTGAGAGATATCCAAGGCTATACATTTTGATAGGAAACCCATTTCACCCTACTGATACTGACTTGCCTTTCTTACTGAAAAGGTCTTTCCATTTTTTGGCCGAGATACGGGCCTTCTTCCCACTACTATTAAAGTTCTCAAAAATATACAAAGTGCTCTGTATTGAAGACATGAGCAATATACAATTAATTGACTTTTGCTTGTATATATTTAGAGTCATTATTTCTATAGGCTGCTACTATTCTGTAGTCTGTCTGGGAGAAAGAGAGTGAGAGCCACATTTGTATCAGCCTCATAAACAACATTGTTTTGGTTGGCATTCCCTGTCTGACCAGTTTGCCCTTGAACAACTTAAACTTTGTTGATATAGATTTAAAGTGTTTACTTTTGCCATGATTTAAATTAAATCCCATGTCCTGGCAACAGGCAATTTGCAGAGAGCAATGCAGGGCTGGGAAGCAGTTCCAAAAACTGTCTATCAAGGCACATTGCTAATCTAACTGCTTTGGGAAACAGTAAATGAACTCCCATAAAAAGAGCCCAGCTCTTTATTTTTATGCCATTATATTCATGAATGAAGCAATAAACGTATAAATAATGGTCCTAAAAGCTAAAAAGCTAAATTTCCATGGTCTGTCTATAAAAACAATCTGGTGTTTAGTTTGTTTCTCCTTCTCCTTCTCCTTCTCCTTCTTATTATCATTACTATCATTTGTTGTTATTGTTGTTGTTGAATTCATATCCTGACTTTCCTCTATGTATCTTCTGGTAATTTCATCCGCACAACAAAAACTCTGCTAAGTAGGTTGGGTCAAGAGAGAAGTTACTCAATAAGCTTTATAATGAAATGGAGATTTGAACTTGGGTTTCCAAGCCCAAGCCCAAGCCCAAACATTTAATCCTACATGACTTTCTAGTCCTTAATGTCTGGCTTGTCACTAAATGGGTTTTTCTTCTGGGGCAGCAATCACGAGAGCTCCTTTCACATTCTATTTTCATGAAAGAACACTACATAAATATTGAATTTCAGGGTTCCACTGCTTTGCCCTTTGCAACACTGGGCTATGATTGTGCCCCTAAAATGCTATGACCCTAGATGCTAGAGAAAATGCTACCATTGTTAACACATAGTTTCCACTTGACTTGGCACTGATTCAGTAATTGTCCCAATCTCATGGAAACCTACATGTCTGCTTTCCAGATAACCATGCTAACAGTTAATCAGAGAATGTGCCCCATGCTGGTGATGGGTCTAGGAAGCTTGTTCCATTCCCTAGCACTTCCAGTAGATCATCTTCACTTGACTCTTCTGCTGTAGACACAGAGAAAACAATTTTC
This sequence comes from Candoia aspera, assembly GCF_035149785.1. Lineage (NCBI taxonomy): Eukaryota > Metazoa > Chordata > Lepidosauria > Squamata > Candoiidae > Candoia > Candoia aspera. The sequence continues at coordinate 33,729,991 of NC_086158.1, read as the reverse complement.
ACAAACTCAACCTTTTTTCATCATTTTTCTATGTCCTCTCAAAAAGCAGCTCCATAACATGACAGATAGCATTGGTGTGGCAATTGACAATTGGAGGAATTATTAGTGTCAGTGTTGTTATTATTATTAAAATTTGGTTGCCACCCAGGGCAGCTTATAATATGGGACTACATAATTAAAAACATTAAAAATATAATAACAAAACATAACCACCAAACTAAAAAAACAACCATACATATATCACAACAGGGGCTCCACAAACACACTAGCCGCAGGCCTGGCAAGTAGAATACAATATATTGCTCTATGCAGCTTAGGATAGACAGACACACATAGATTTCCATGTTTAAAGTGCTGCAAGTCAGGGAAGAGTCATAGTACAGTATCAAACTTCACTACTTTCCAGTTTAACTTCCAAATATATTTGGTCTTTAGTGTTGACATTACATCATCATACTCTAAATTTGTCGCTCCCAGATTTGATATATTTCCCAGATTTTATTTAAATGTGATTGACTGGATGACTTGCTTAATTTTAGAATGTTGCATTATATTTATTCTTTTATTACATGGACTGTGTGCTCCAACAATAGCCTTCCATTTTATCCCATTTGAAAAGGGAATCCCTGCTGGATAGGATCTACTTACAAAGTTGATTTACCACTATACAAAACCATTTAAAGGCTTCTTTTAAAAATAAAAGCCAGCTTTAATATTAGAATGTCTCTCCAAGGTCTGCTTTGGTACAAGTGTTTCATTAAATTAAAACTTAATTAGAGACTAAGAATGAAGGATAAGCATCCTTTCTGCATTATTTGCATGCCTTTAAAAGATTGCTCAGATGGCAGGGTGCCATTCTGGTCCATTTAATTCCAGGTAGCCCCCCTGAACTTTGTCTGCTTTCCTTCCTGATTTCCCTAGCAAATAATATTTATCTAACTGCACAGCAGGTGCCCATGTTGTACAGGGCTGAATACTTTCCGTGCCCTGGGAGAGATTACGCAATCAAAATTAGTCCCATTTATTTCCAAATCTAGTGATGTTGGTTATAAGCTTTTTTATTATGTTTTGGCTTTGCCCTTTTGTCATTACAGTGTAAGAGAAATCTTTCAATGCCCAGAAATTGATCGTTACCCATCTTTACCCTTCAGGTGTTCTGTATTAGTTTACAGGTATTTTCATTCACAGAAAGCCCACTAAAGCATGAAAGGTTTGGGAACAGGCAGTAAATTTTAATTAATTATCCTTGTCCAAAGGAAGCAAACTCAAAGGTCTCATTGTACCCAAAGCAATTATTGTTTTTATCTCAAAACAATAGGATGCCATTCCTGACACTGGAGGTAAATTTCAGTGGAGCTGCCCTGTTTTGAACCACTGACCCTTGTTGACTCCTGGTGATTGATATATGGAAAGAGTATGCATCTGTAACATTAAATACAAGAATGTTGTCTGCCATTTCTTAATTTTAGAATAAAAAAATAAAAATTAGAAAATTGATTAAAAAAAAGTATCTCCTCTGTTGTTCATGTTCATCAAATAAAAAAGCAAAGCAATAGTTTAAGTTAGTGAGGCTTCTGTTTCACCTCTAGGTTCTGCTACCCTGATATCTACCAAAGTCTTTAGTTTTAATTTTAAATAAGAAATTAAATGCAAGAGATAGTCACACTTTGGGCTGGAATGATGAAGAACAGTGTTTTTGTATGCAATTTTGTTCTCTCCTATGATCTCTTGTGTTTTGGCAAATGTCTTTTAATTGTTCCAAGGTACGGTCTTAACCCATTAACCACAGATATTTCCCAAACTGATGTCCTACAAATGTGTTTGATTATAGCTTGCTTCTTTTCTTTTCTTTTCTTTTCTCACTATATGCAAAAAGAAAACAAGACAGATGCATACAGAGAGTAAATAATACAGAAAAGCATACATCTCCCATACATTAAAAAAAAAAATCCAAAATATACTATCATTTATTTTATATAAATAAATGCTATACAATTCAAATGTTAACATTTAAGTTGTCAAGAATCAAGAGTTCACTTAACAATGTGAAAAAATCTTCCAGGAAATTAAACAGATAAACTACTATATTTAGTAGAAATTTCTAAGTAGTCTCCAGATGAGGATTCCAGGTAGTAAAGTGCTTGTGAACACTTCAGATGGTTGTCTAATTGATGGAGAATGGATGTCATTCTAGATTAGTATCAAATTTTTTGTAACCTGCAATATCCACTAGGTAGGAAAAAGCTACATTAGACTGTAGATTCACATACAGAATGTGAACATAGAGAATTGTACTATGAGGATAAGGGCCAAAGTTCCTCATTACTTCTATAAGAACATAGAAAACCTAGAGACAGTTCTAAGGAGGAAGAATGAATTCCTAAAATTTTCAAGGAGAAATGCTTAAAAACTCATTATAAGATGATAAAAGATGATAAGAGATGATATTTTTAATCATTTGAAATGTGGTTTCTGCCATAAGCTACTGATGGAGAAAGCCTCTTTTTCCTGTGCAATGCCATTGTAATCATATAATGTATTGGGAGCATTTCCAGATCTTCTTTCAAAGTAGACAGGAGGATTTCCATGTTTTTGAACAGAAGAGGAAGATGAAGAAGACGACAACCCAGCTTTGATCTACGTGATCTAATATGTGATGAGACTTCTTCCTTTGCACCGAACATTGCCCTCTTCATTATTTTTCTCTAATCTTTGGGTACATTTTCATCCCTGAGAAAGCTCTTGAATATATTACTTTTTACTTAGGCAGATTGTACACTCTAGTTCTATGTAGGATGGCACTGTTAATTTCTGTTTTCATATATAAATTTTATATTTGCATACACTGTTGCTTTAATAGTGCTTTTTATTGTTGAATTGCTTTGAATTGCTTATTTTGCACAATTGGGAGCCATAATAAGGAAGGATTCCAATCTGCATGAAAGTAAAGGACATTTGTATTCCTAAATATTAATCAAGCATAATGCCTGAAACAGTGTCTTTATTTCCCACGAAAGGCAAGGACATAGATGCTCTTGCACAAGAGTGTTACTACATCTTTGTTCCAGTATCATGTAAAACAGATCCCTGTCTCTACCAGGTGTGAAAGCTGTTATGTGAGACAGATGCATAATATTAGCTAAATAATTAGCATGGGAAAATAATCTTCCAGTCAAGGTCATCTCATACAAGAAGAAACTTCAGGTCTCTCTGAAGACTAATATTGAGGAGACATTCCTCCAGCTTTCACGAGGACTTCTCAAAGCCAAGCCAGGTCAAATATTGAGGACATCAGCCATAAACATTTGGGCCCAAACTGAATACTTTGTGAAATATCCTGTATGATAAGGGAAACTAGGGAACTATCATCTAAAGATTAATTTAAGCTATAATTCAAGTAGGCAGAACAGCATATGAGCTTCTATAGAAATGAGTCCAGTATTTGAATATTAAAGAGCTGGAAACACATCTGGAGACTCAAAAGGTTCTTAAAAATTAGATTGGATTACTTCTAGATAACTTAAATCATGGTAAATACAAATCTGCATATAACAGATGGCAAATAACTTTGCTCTGAAGATTTTTATTAGTTGTACATCTGTAATTGTGGCCATTACAATGGCATAATGCAAAATAGCATTTCAAGCCTGTGGGTCCTGGTAGAAATGGTCTTTGGTTGTTCTTTCTAGATTGCTGAAAATTGAAAGGAAATGCCAGGTATTTTAGAATCTTAATTTGTTCAATAAAGAATGCAAGGTTTTATCCTAGTTGATGATCAGTCCTTCCCCTCTATAGTAAGAGTCAATAGATTTGAGACTCCATCTCAAGCCCACTTGAGTTGTACAGAGCTGCATTATCAACTTAAAGGAGAACCAAAACAGTTTTGTTGTGTAGTTTTGTTGGATTATATTCAACCTTTGAAAGGGTAGAATTAATATTCAAATTAAAAAGCAGAGGAGCTAAAATGCATCCTTGCTTCACCTTTTCTGGATGGGAATTGGGGAGAAAAGGAAACCTAAACTGCCATAACTGACCTGAATGATCTAATAGATACCCTAAGCATGATGCAATATATTGGTTATACACCAGTTTGGTGTAGTGGTTAAGGCACCAGGCTTAAAACCAAGAGACTGTGAGTTCTAGTCCTACCTTAGGCACAAAGCCAACTGGGTAACTTTGGGCAGTCTCTCTCAGCCCCAGGAAGGAAGTAACAGCAAACCACTTCTGAAAACTTTGCCAAGAAAACTTCAGTGTCTAGGCAGCCACCAGGAGTCAACACCAAGTTGAAGGCACAGAAACAAACAAAAATCTGTATGCGGAGCAGCCTTTGTGGCTGATTGAAAGCATTTCTTTGTTGGAACAAAGGAAGCTATATAACTAGAATCAGCTGTTCCTAATATTGTGCGTTCCAGGTTGCTGGCTGTGGATTCTGGGAGTTGTATATCCAACAGATTTGGAGGGTGAAAAGTTATCTATGGCTGTCCATGGTTCCAGCCTTTTACAACTGTATCTATAGTTACACCAAATCTGGGCTCTTCTGCACATAAAAGTGGCTTTTTAATTGCAAATATTGCAAATATTGCACGGAATGTCTGATGAAAGTAGTACATGACAAGTCTCAGCCAGGTGCAAATGCTTTTATATGTCACATGATTTATTTCATTTGATAATGTACCATCAAATCATTTTTGACTCCTAGAGACCACATAGATATTCTCCATGATCATCTATTCCTAACATGTTCTTTCAAGTCTCCCAATGGTGCACTCATCACCACTGTAACTGACTCTGTCCATCTTGCTGATGGTCATCCTCTTCTTCTCTTTCCTTCCATATTTCCAAGCATTAGAGGCTTTTCCATAGAGTTGGGTTGCATAATGTGTCTGAAGTAGGATAATTTGAGCCTGGTCATCTATGCTTCTAGTGGGAACTCTGAGTTGATTTGTTCAATGATCCATCAGTTTGTTTTCTTTGTTGTCCACAATATTCTCAGGAGTCTTTTCCAATACCAAATTTCAAAGGTGTCAATATTCTTCCTATCCTGCTTCTTCAAAGTCCAACTTTTGCTTCCATAGAGTGTCACAGGGAATACCATGGCTTGCATGATTCTGATCTTTGTAGGCATAGATGCATTATGGCATTTGAATACCTTTCCCAAGGCCTTCATAGCTGCTCTACGAAGCACTAATCTGTGGCATATTTCTTGACTGCTTGTTCCTTTCCTGTTGGTCATTTTAGCTTCCTTTTAGGTTGATCCTACAAGGCAGATGCTATCTACCACTTTGATATCTTCATCGTCAATTCTAAGGCTGGTTGTTCTGAGTGAAAGGTCCCCTGTGCCAGCACTGAGTCATGTCTGACCCTTTGGGGGGATGCCACTTTTGCAACATTTTCTTGGCAGACTAGTGGGGTGGTTTGCCATTGCCTTCCCCAGTCATCACACTCCCCAGCAAGCTGGGTACTCATTTTACCTATGATTAAGCATCTTGTATTCAATTAATGTAGCTACTAATGAATTAGTCTTAACTGGGGCCAGATGATAATACTCTCCATATAAATTAGTGGGATTTAAGTTTAGCTATGACCAGCATGTAAGGTTGGATGAGGCAGCTTGGATTTGCCATTCTTCCTCTTCTATGAGGAAGCATCAGAATTCTCCTTGAGCAAGCATTCATGTTGCCTCAAAGCTTTGTCTGGCAGTTCCATTAACTGAAAGTTGAAGCAGGCAAAGAAAAGCAAAGTAGCTGCTTCTTTTTGCTGTAGAAATGGAGCGATGGCATTGTTCATAAAGCAACTTCAACAGGGTGCTTGGCTAAAAGCATCATCAAAGTGAAACTTTTCTTTAAGCTTTTTACACACTTATTAATCTGTCCTAGTGATTTCAATATTATCCAGATTACACTAATTTAGACTGATATCCCAATACATACTTACTAATGGGCTATGGATATTACTGTTAAGAAAATGTGTAAAAATTTGTACTGCATAACTGATGCAGCTAGTCAGTAGCAGTGTTTACAGAGGGGGGTAGAAAAGTCAAGAAGGTGATCATGGTATTGTGATTGAAGCCCCACCCTTTGTACATGTGTGCAAAATTTATGCAGTATAAAAGGGCAGGGTTTTGATCATACCACTGTGACTACTATTTTTTTTTATTCCCTCCCATGGACATCTCTGCCAATGAATGTCAAACAGTAGCCAAGATGCATTTTTTAACATGTTGAATGAGTTTTCTCTTAAAGATAATGCAAGTTGCAAAAGCATAGCAAAGCAAACACTTATTCATTATAATAACAATGTTATCTTTTAATTGCATTTGTGGACTTTGATTTCAGAAAAAGAAACAAGTTCAAGAATCATTAGTACAGTGGAGAAAGCATGTTCTGCTTATTATTCATATTATTTCAACATACCTTTTCTACTGCATTTGCTTTTAGGTCTTCTTGCTATGGAATTCCACCAGGGATGGAAAACGATATTTTTCCCCTGGCTAAAAGCTTCTTTCATTTTCTCAGAAAAAGAAAGTCAGTGCATTTCCAACTTCCAGATTCCAATTTTTGCTACTTGACAGCCTCACTGATTAAACAGAGGATGGAAGGTATAATTTAAATCTGTGATTAAAAATTTAGATAATTAATCAAATTAACTAATCAATTAACATAATGAACCCTATTTTAAAGTAAAATAGAGCCTGACCATAATTTAAAAATAGTCTGAAGCTGTCTGATTTCACAAACTATACTTTGAATGACTCTTTATTGTCGCCTAATTCTGGTTACTGACATTACAACCAAGACTTGCCTGCTGAACATCCAGTGAAAGAATCTAAGACAAGGCTTCTTAGAGAGGGTAATGGAGTCAATTGTCCTGAGCTCTGCACATGGACAGGCACCTATCCAAACTATAATTAAATATTTTGAAATTGATCAAGTGGATCAATTCTTATAGTACTGAACAATGTAAGACAGAATTCTAAATGGAATTGTGTACAAATGATGAACATGCAATTGCTAAAATGTATAATCTTTTATTGAAATTTGAAACAGAAGAAGTACAGGTCAAAGAATGTATGATAGTGAGCCAAAAACTTTGGTTACCATATACAAATGGAACAATGGGAAAATATGTGGTTGAAAGGATTGAAATTTACATTATGTTATAATCTTAAGGAGATTTTTTATAAAATAATGTACCATTGGTATAGGACACCAGAAAATTATCCAGAATATATAAAGGTACTTCAAATTTATGTTGGAAATGTAAACAATAAAAAGGATCATTTTATCATGGTTGTTAGATATGTAAAATTAGAAAATTTGGGGCTCAAATACATACAGTGATTCAGGGGATTTTAAAGATCAACATTCCACTATAACCAGAACTTTTTCTCTTGAGACTGATGGATAAACAATTAGAAAACAGCCATGAAACACTGTTTTTATATATGATAGCCGCAGCAAGATTATAGCATGCACAAAGATAAAAAGATTTGGCAATACCTACAATGGAGGAATGGTTGGTGAAGATGACAGAACTTGCTGAAATGGCTAAATTAACTTGTTTGATTAAAGAAAAGACAATCTACATTTATTGGTAACTGGAAACCCCTTATGAGCCTTTTGGGTAAAAACAAAAATGAACTTATGATTTATGGTTTTGATGATTAAGACAGGATAGATTACAGAAAGAAGACAGTCATGATGTAATTCTAGAGAGAGAGGTTAAAATATAATTGCACTTATAACTGCTGTGAAGAAGATCGGAAGCCACTTCTTTATAACTTTATATCTTTTTTTTTCTTTCTATTTTTTCTTCTTTTTTTCTTTCTGCCCTTTTAGCTTTTTCTTTTTTCTCCCCCTTTCTCTTTCTTCTTTTTCATTTTATTTTAGTTTGTATTAGTTCTTACTATTGCTAAAACTTTCAATAAAAATTATATATATATATATATATCAGGTGGATCAATTTTTCATTTCAAGGCAATAAAATTAATAAATTAAAATATAACCACAGAGAGCTGCTTCAGTTCCCCCAACCACTCAAGCCAGCTGGGTGACCTTGGGCCAGTCACTCTGTCTCAGCCCAACTCACCTCACAGGGTTGTTGGTGGGGGGAAAATAGGAGGAGGAAGGAGTATTAGATATGTTCACCACCTCGAGTTATTTATAAAAATAATAAAGACAGGATAGAAATTATTAATAATAGTAATAAGAATAAGAATAAGGATGCTTTTGACTTCAATATATTCAAAAGAGAGAAAGAGAGAAAGGAAATTAAACTGGCACTGAACACAGCAAGATGAAAGTGAGGGTAGCAGGAAGGTTCTTTTTTTTCAATACAATTCTTATTAAGAATTTTAATTACAATACTAAAAAGTAATACAAATTAAACTTAGAGAAAGAGAAGAGAATGGAAAGAAAGAATAAAAAGTGCAAGAAAAGAGAAAAAGAAAGAAGAAAAAGAAAAGAGAGACTATAATAAAAAGAAAAGAAATATATAAAGAAGTGACTTCCAACCTTTATCACAACAAGTATAAACAAATTTAATAACTCTTCACCCTCTATAAGGTTAAACAGGTATCTCTTCATCCCATATTCCATCCCTTACCTATAAGCAAATCCATAAAACATCAACTTTTCAATCCTGATGTCAACAAAAATCCATAAGCAGTTGCCAGAACATTGCAAAAAAAAAAAAAAAGTATTTTTTTTAACCTTAATCAAATAAACCAACTTTATATTCCTTCCTTTTACTTCTAACAGTCTTAATCTTTAATTCAATCTCATATTGTCATATGATTTGATTTCTCTTAAATTTTTTATTCTATTGCACAGATTTCTTCAAGGCTTTAAAAAGCCTCTTTGTATCTCCAGTGAGAAAACATTTTCCAGGTCATTCTCTTGGTTTATCATCTGTATTTCCTTTTTAATTTTTAAATATTCGACCAGTTTCTTTTGTATATCCGGTAAAATGTCCTTTTCCAAATCATTCTCTTGGCCTATCATTTGTAGTTCCACATTCTTTACTTCCTCTATCTTACCACATAAAATTTGTTCCACATCTGTCATTCCTTCATTAACAACTTTTAGACAAAGTCTATCCATAGAAGCAGGAATCATTACTCACAGTGTTGATTAACTAACTTCTGACTCCATTCTTCAAAGATTTCCTTTAACATTTCTCGTGTTATAATGTTTTGCATCATTCTGTAAGTCCCAATATTAATGGACATCAGGCTTTGTTTGTTTTTCATTCTGCTTAAAATCTCTAGTCCCCTCTAGTGTCCAGTTTCTAAAATCATCACTTATCTTTTGTTATGATTTGCAATTGCCAGGATAACCAAAATAAGTCTGTTTTCCATGAGAATTTGTTTATTTTTTTATAGTTAATTCCAAAATCTTATAGTAAAAGTCAATATTCCAAATTTATCTGGACCCTTAATCTGTTTATAACTTTCTTAGATCAAAATCTTATTTAGCTTTTTGCTGTTTATTTCAAATTATTTAAGTTCTTAAGCTTGCAATTAATTTTTCTTTTGTTCAGAGTTGAAGATAAACTCACCCAATGAAGACTTCTTAAACCTGTCATTCTGAAGTCTTGTAACAGCTTTAGAATAGTTAATAGGCAATTTCCAAAAGTGATTAGAAAGTGAGATTTGCAAACTTAATGTTCTTTAAATGTCTCTGCCACACTGGCAAGCAAGATGGCTCATCCTGTTGCCTCCTGATACTCAAACCTGTGGAAAACCATGGCCCTGCAGTCTCCTCATGAGAAGCAGCCATCTGGAGCACTTGTGGGTGATCTCCCGTGCTCTCCTTATTCTAAGAGGTTCCAAGGAATTGGTGTCCTCATCAGTTCCTTGGTTTTTGCTGCAGCTGTTTTGCAGAGCCATCTTCAGTTCACCATGCCTTCCCGGGAAGTCCAAAAGTGAGGGTAGAAGGAAGGTTCAAATGAACTTTGTGCTCCTAGATTCTCAAAAAAGTCAAAAACCCATTTCTGAGCAACTTCCATTTTGCTTTTCTATTCCTCTGTCTTACATATTTATGGCATACAAAAATTCATTTTTTCTGTCATTTTCTCAACCTGAAATAGCTTTTCCTAACCTGAGTGGTGTCCAGGTGAGTAGACTTCAACTACCACAATTTTCAAGTCTACATATCACCCATATTGAAGAAAACTATTCTAAAATGGAATTAAGCTACTGAGGCCATAAGAGATGATGTTCTTCAAATTAGATTCTGAGTTATTATATGATTACATATGATGCACATTTTAAATGGAAATTCCTTATGTGAAGGATTCAAGAATGAGATACATATGGAAGATGAATGCTTCCCTTGTTCCTGTTGAAAATTTTTCTGCTTCAACACTGTTATAGCACTAGGAGGAAACCTTCCATTGGTCAGAAGAGAGCTTCTCCTGGGATAATAGCAGCTGAGCACCATCTTACTGCACACCAAAAATGACATAATTATCCATGGTCATTGGTGGAAGGCCACATACCACACTATATTCTATACTTCACTGTGATGGGCAGTTATGTATGCCTCTAGAATGGTTTCTCTTCCATGAGCTGCATTGTTTGCCAGTTTGCTTCTGGGTCCAATTCAAGGTGCTGGTTTTCACTTTTTGATGGCATGGGTCTGGGTTATCTGACAGACTGCCTCTACCCAATTACATCTGCCTATCTCATCATGCCAGCAGAAGAGATGTGCTTTGGGCTCCATTTGCAAAGGAGTTACATCTGGTGGGACCCAGGAGATGGGCCTTTTCTGCCATGGCACCTGTACTGTAGAACAGTTCCAGTCACCCCAAGGTGCACTCCCCAATTCAGAAAAAATGCCTATAATAATAACTTTCTCTGCTACCTGTCATAGTGATACTGACTGGCATTCTTAATTGTAGAATATTTTGTTAGGTTTTTTTAATGATTTTTTTTTATTGTTTATTGCATGCTGCTCAGAGTCACACTCTGTGAGATAAGTAAATATATAGAAAGGAAGGAAGGAAGGAAGGAAGGAAGGAAGGAAGGAAGGAAGGAAGGAAGGAAGGAAGGAAGGAAGGAAGGAAGGAAGGAAGGAAGGAAGGAAGATTTTGCTAGCTGAAATAGTTCACCCAACTTCCACTACGCTTCATGGCTGAGTAGCCTCAGTGGTATGCAAACAGTAATTTGTATCATGGTATCAGCAGATAGATCGCAATTTGTCTTTCTTCTGCCTATAGTTATATTTGCTTTTTGGAAGCAATCTATTCATGGCATGCTTTTTTTTTAGAGAAAAAACAGCATATTAAATAAAGGAATTCACTTAAATGCTGGGTTTTGCCTAACACTATTATGGATCGTACAATACCTGTCATGTTCACCGTTTCAATGTGCTTGGTACATCGTAACGTTTCGCATGTCATTTGCCTGATACGTATTTGATCTCGGGAGGGAGGAAGATTCCTCTTCGGGGAGTTGTTATCTGTTGGCTGCTGGGTTGGAATGTGTTTGGGTTATTTCATGTGTTCAAGGTTGCTTTCCCAGGATGTGTGGAAAACGGTTACCAGCACCTGGGAGGGGGGTGGTTGCTATGGCCAGTAGGGGGGAGGGATTACGTTTGGAGCCGAGGGTTTTTAGTTTGTATTTGGCACGCTTTTAGTCATTCTCAGCTTTCTCTGTATCTGCCATAATTTCTCTAATAAACCAGATTTCATTTAAGTAACCTCTTGTGAGTCTGTGTGTTTGGGGTAGGCAACCATTACAACCTCATTGTTTCTGATGAGTATGTATTAAGCAGTAATGACACTTTCAACTCTTAATGCCTTTCTCTCTTTTCATCTCTCTCTCAAATTACAAATTTTTGTTTGGAGGTTTGTTGATCATGATTCTACCCTATTGCAATAAGAACAAACAAGTGGTTTACAAAATATATAAAGCAAACATTAAAACATCCACATTATTTTATTAATTTATTTACACAATTGAGAGGTTGCCCAATTCTCAGAAGATTACAATTAAAAAATAAGAAAACAACAGCAACAACAAAAACAACAAAACAAAAATAAATCATGAGCAGTCCAAAGACAAACAAATAAAAAAACCCTCCCTCCAACAGGGGGTCAACAATCACCTTGTCCCAAAACCTGGGAGAACAGCCATAACTTTCAAAGCTTCCTTAATATTATCAGGGTGGGAGACATCCAGATTTCTACAGGGGGCAGTCCAACTCATAATAACAGTCAGAACAATTTGTACTATTTGATGAGAGAATATTACATTACATTAATTACATTATTACATTAATTTCCTTAGCAATAATTGGACACAAAACAAATTTGTTCTCACAAAACTGAGCTTCTCAATGAAAGAACAAATGGTACTGCCTTTTTATTAGCCTATGACAGTAATCACTATCAGATCAATGAGACATTTCTAATAAAGAACAACTTTTTTAATAACTCCCTGTCATAGCCATTTTAAAGGCTTAAATGCAAAGGATGACATCTACAAATCTATAATGTCTGCATACTCAGTAAAATCTCCTGCATGCTTCCTCTAACAGCAGATACAACCTGGTGAGTGCCAACAGGACTGAAACATGAACAGAACTACTGAAAAACAAGACATGTCAGTTTGCTTGAGGGAACCCTGAAGTTTGTAGAAGAATTATAAAAACAAAAGCAAAACTGAACTAAAAGGGGGAGGAGTGCAGTAAGAATTCAATGTTCTTAGTAAAAGTAGAATCACTGAACTCTCATTAAATATGCGTAACAACTTTGATTTATTTGCTAGCTGTATTTTTATAACACTACCCTACATAGGAATTTGATTAAAAACAGCTAATCATCACAAACAATACATCTCCATAACATACAAGAAAACAAAACTTCCTTTAAAATTTGATCTTGTGAATCCCAAGGGCATGGAGGGGGTCTTAGTATCAGATCACTACCTGCAGCTTGGATCCATGCATCTTCTGGTTGGTGAAGGGCAAGAAGGTTGACAGGCAGTTGAGTTAGGGTGATGGTAAATACTTCCTTGAGCAAGAGTGTGTTACCCCATTCTTTGAAAGGGGGGGGGGTAGGTCAACTTAGGTGCATTGGACAATTATTAACCTGTCTCTAATCAATACTGTTTGTGAAAAGTTGTGGAGAAGGTGGTTGGGCTACAATTGCAGAGGGTTTGGGATCAACTCAGAGATGGCACTGACCATATTTATTGATGATCCTTGGCAGGACTTCTAATAGTAAGACCCTCCTGGACCTGCTTGATCTCTCAAAGACTTTTGATAGTACTGAATATGGTATCCTTCTGAGCCATCTCCAAGGGCCAGGACTTGAGAGTATGCATTACTGTGGTTCTCCTTCTTAAAGGGAGAGTGCAGTAAGTAGGAGTGTGGGAGACATTGAGCCTAGAACCCTTAATGTGGGTATGTTGTATAGGAGGTATCAGCAAATCAGCATGCCTCATTAGTATGTGGATGAGTTCATTTTAGGATGCAAATTCTCCATGTGCTTCTTGAGGAAGCTGTTTGTTGCCCCTCCCACATTCCTCACTTCCTCTTCCTCCTTCTTCTACCTTCTGGAAAGAAGCATGCTTTTATAGCTCTCTCCATCTTGAGGCCATGCATGGGCCTAGAGTCAGAAGTTTTTCCCCTTTTTGCACACAGCTCTTAGCAGCAATGAGGGCTAAGAGGTCAATTAAGCTTAGGGACAGAAGAACATGAATAATCTTTTTTCTGAATGATGTAACTGGACCAAATAAATCAGTAAGACTCTTTTTACTTACATTTGAACCTACTTTGTCTAAGTGTGTAATTCTTTATGCTTGGGTGGGCTAAGTGTGTAAGATCAATAACCTATATTTCTCTAACATTCTCATTAATGCTATTTAAGATAATATTCTTTTTCTGTGCACATCTTTCACTGTGTTAAGTTCTGCTCCATTCAACGGTCCTAGCTATCCACTAATGGTTTCATGTTGCAGGACTCAATGTTCTCCCCACTCCTATTCAACATCTACATAAAACTGCTGAGCAAGATCATCTGTCAGCAAGGATAAGGTTTCATTACTGTGCTGATGATACCAACTGTACATAACATCCCCTGGCCAAAGAAATGTGGTGGTTGAAAAACTGTTCAGGGATCTGGAGGCTATCTGGGGATGGATGGGGAGGAACAGGTTGAGATTTAATTCCAGCAAGATGGAGTGGTTTTGTATTTGAAGACATGCCAATTCCAGTGGGATTCCACTGTTCATGATATTCCCATTCAAAGTTGCACTCCCCAAGGCAGAGTTGCTTTGGAGTCTGAGGATTATCTTGGAGTCAATTTCCAAGCACCTGAGGAGCAGGTGGCAGCTGTGGTCAAAAGTGCCTTTGCAGAGCTCCATCTTGTGTACCAATTGTAACCTTCCCTAGAATGGCAAGCACTACTCACTGTCACTCATGGCTTAGTCTCCTATCAATTTGAATATTGCGACATACTTTACATGGAGCTGTCCACAAAGAGCATTCAGAAGCGACAAGGTCCAGAATATAGGGCCTTGGGTAGTGATGAATCCACCTTGAAATACCCACATAATACCTCTACTCTGAGAGCTGCAATAGTTGTCAGTTGCCTTCCAGGTGCAATCCAAGTGCTGATTATCACCTTTAAAGGTCTTCATGGTTGAGGCTAGGATATATGTAGGACTGTTTTTTTTTTTTTTTTCCCTAGTAACAGCTGCCTGCCTAATAAGATTCAGTAAGTGAGTCTCACTACCTGTTCCCTGAATTAAACTTTTCAGTTTAATCCACGTTCTCTGGAATAGCATTCCTCTGATGCTTGATCAGTCCCTTCCCTTCTGGCTTTTAAGAAATTGGTGAAAACCTGGTTGTTCCATCATGTTAGGAAGGTTGGATTGTTGTAATTGCCTCTTATTATTACTCGTAGTTTTACTGCTCTCTTAATATTAATGCTAATATATATATTTTTTTTATTTTTGACTCCCAGTTCCATAGAAATATTATATAGTAGCTGTTATTAAACTGATTATATGTGTTTTAATCCCAATTACTTATTGGGGAGTTATATACCACATAGAGTCAGTAGATTGGAGTGGCCAATAAATAAATACATACATACATACATTTCCATATTAAAATACAGGCTGCTATTCTAACTCCATGATGATGATGATAATGATGACAATGGTGATGATGATGACGATTTTGACTAAAATGAATTCCTTATTTCAAATGGCACCAATTCCAATCTCAGACAAAATCTTACAGAACTGGCAAAAAACAATTAAGAGATTCATATGGAAAAAAATGAGACTAAGATTCAAAATCTTGCAAGACTCAAAAGAAAGATGTGTACTTGCATTTCCTAACATTATATTATTAAGCAAGCTATCTATCATAGATAACAAAATAATATAATCTCTGAATAGCAGAACATCAATTATAGAAAAAGCTGGCTTGGCCAATGGACTTCACAGGTATTTGTGGTACAAAGAAACAAAAGAAACAAAATTTGAAAGGGCATATTATAACTTTTAACAAGACAAATCTTGTTAAAAGTTTGGAATCTCCTAAGAAGAAGTCCAGAAATTTCACCGTTAGCATCACCATAAAATGCTTTTTACCTCAAAACTACTACAGTAAGAAAGATTTAATTACATTTGCTAATGTGCTACACTAGACTCAGAAAAAAGACTAAAGACCCAGAAAGAATTGCTCAATGAAAGTAGGAATTTACCATGGTTAATGTATTTACAAATTGCTCAAACAATAAAAAGTGACCTTAAGAGAGAAGGCAGGACCTTGAGAAAGATGACAGAATGAACTGCTTATACAGAACCAAGATAATTCATTGGAACAAATTTACAAATTGCTACTGAAATATAACAGTAGATTGTTATACAGGTAAAAAAGGTAAAGGTAAAGGTTTCCCTTGACGTAAAGTCCAGTCGTGTCCGACTCTAGGGGGCGGTGCTCATCTCCGTTTCTAAGCCTTGGAGCCGGCGTTGTCATAGACACTTCCGGGTCATGTGGCCAGCATGACGACTCGGAACGCCGTTACCTTCCCGCCGAAGCGGTACCTATTGATCTACTCACATTTTGCATGTTTTCGAACTGCTAGGTGAGCAGGAGCTGGGACGAGCAACGGGAGCTCACCCCGCCGCGCGGTTTCGAACCGCCGACCTTCCGATCGACAGCTCAGCGGTTTAACCCGCAGCGCCACCGCGTCCCTTGTTATACAGGAGATGGAACAAATTAAAATTGCATGATAAAGAGGATGCAAAATTTCAAAGTAATCACACTGGAACAAAGAAAAGTGGTATGGGGAAAAATCAATACAATTCACTCCAAGCTATAATCTGAGGGGAAATTGGTATAAAATGATTTATAGATGGTAAATACTCCATCAATGTTCACCAAGATGAACAAATAATATAATAATAAAAGGTGGAAATACCACAATGAAGAAGGATCATTTTATTACATCTTGTGGTCATGAATAAGAATAAGTCCCTCTGTTGGAGGGAGATGGACGGTGATAAAATTTGATAAATAAAATAAAATAAGAACCTCAAAAGTATTGGAAGGGAATATATCAAAATATTCATAAAATTAAAAAAAATAAAATTTGTACTGAAATAAATTCGGTTTCAATTTATTACAGCCAAAGGTCCCAAATAGTAAGTTACAAATATAATTGAAAATTTGGCATTAGATAAGACAGTAAAAATGAAAGTCTGTTGATGATACAAGATTGGGAGAACAAAACTGGTAAATATGCAGCAATGGAAAAACTGATAGCATGCATACAACATAACAAAAGTTTAACCAAATTTAAGCAGGAATGTCTCCCTTATATATGAGACATCACATAGGAAGGTAGATTCAGACATTTGGAGTGCAGCTTCTAGGAAAGAGTCAAGAGACCAATTAAAAACAACAGATAAAATGACTTAAACAGATATAAGCAAAAATCTCCAATGTTTGATATTAAATATTAAACATATGGCATAAATATTTAAGTAGTGGTTAGCAGTTAGCGGTTGGGGGAAAAGAAAGGAAGGGAAGGGGAGATTATGCCATCCAAATTCCCCTTCACAATGCTTTACTTATGTTCTGTTTTTCATTTTGTTTTTTGTATCTAAATTCTTTTGTTTTCTTTAAGCTGATACATTATAACTTAAAAACAACAACAATGATGATGATGATGATGATGATGATGATACTCTATAAGTAGAGCTTATCTCCCTCTGAACCCCAACTTCTTCTGAATAGCACTGTTTTGGCAGCCTTCCTAAAATCCAGGAGTGAAGCTTTTAACTGGATCTCTGATGGCAAAGCTTTTCCAGAGATCTGGCACCGGTGTCCCCCAAATCTCTTCCTACAAAGGAGGAAACCCCAACACTAATTCCAATGAAGTGTACATAGGATCCACTTGAAGCAGATGGCTCTGCAGATACCTGGATGCCAAGCCAGATAAGTCTTTATAGGTCAAAACCAGCACTTTGAATTGTGCCCAAAAGCTTCTGGTAACTGATGACTGCAGCACTGGAGTTATGTGTGTGTAGCATTGCCAACACGAGGGCTGCTGTATCTTTTACCAACATCAACTTGTGAGAAGCTTTCAAAGGTGGACTCTTGAAGAGTGCAAACAAATAATGTAACTGGGATGAGTGAAAGCCATGAGTCAGGGTTGCCAGGGCCTTGTTCTCCCTGAAGGGTTGCAACTGACCTGCCATGTATGTATGTTACATAAATGTGCACACAAAGATGCATATATAAGAGAAAAGAATACACAAACATGGCTCATTTTGAGAAAATTAATTGTAGAAAATGTGTTAGGAAAATGGCATATGAAATGCATATAATAAGATAAATGATTGTAAAAATGAATACAAATGTTCATATTTTTTTCTATTAAAAAGAACAGTGATGTAGAAGTAAACTGAATTTAAAACAGGGAAAATAAGAAACAGAGAATCCCATATTTTTATATACTGTACTTAATTACAACATTTTTGTTTCAAGGTTTCACTTGGGGACAAAATTTGAATCATGACTAGAAATGTGATTGTGGGGTTAGTTGATGACTTCAACCTGCTTTAGAATATAAAAGTTTGCTATATGATTATTATTCATAACTGCTTATATAATTGAATGGATTGTAACATGCCATGAGATAGGCAAGCTATAAATAATTAACCAATAGAAATACACAACTTTTGTACAGGTAGTCCTTGACTTACGACCATTCATTCAGCAACCATTCAAAGTTATGGTGGTGCTGAATGAACGGACTTAGGACCGGTTCCCAAAGTTATGGCTGTTGCAGCACCCCCCACAGCCATGTGATCATAATCTTGGTGTTTGGAAACCTGTCCACGTTTATGACCAGTTCCCAAGCACCTTCCAATCATGTGATTTCCATTGGCAACCTTCCCTGCCAGGTTCCCCAGAAAATCAATGGGAAAACTGGCAGGGAAGGTTGCAAGTCACTGGGGTAAGTGTCCCCCATCCGTGCACACTCGCCAGCCCCTCTATACTTGTGCCACACTGGCCACTTGTGAACCCCTGCTCACCCTTCCCAACCCTCGCTGCAACCCCACACGCCTTCCCAAAATTGCACAGCACCTCTCATGCACTCCCATGTACCCCCACATATACTTTCCAGGCCCCACACCCCCCAACCTCTCTCCTGACCCACACCACACCGCTTGCACAGCCCTGCACACCATTCTCAACCTGCACCACACTCCTGCATACCCTTCCTGACTCATGCTGCACCACTTGTGCACCCCTGCACCCCCTTCCTGAACATGTGGGGACTCCCTCCCCCCCTCCCCCCCTCCCCAACCTGGCAGCAGCCACCTACCTACCTGCCAGTTTGGAACTTGGAATTTCCTGCTGGCTTTGCCACTGACTTTGGTTGTGGGAAGCCAGCAGGAAGTTGCCTCACCTTTATAACCGCATCACTTAGCAATGGAGATTCTGGTCTCAATTGTCATCATAAGTCAAGGACTAACTACTAACTAAATTGGAAAAATGACATGCTACCAATTGAAAGTATGAGACTGTGGCCCTCATTTTAGACCTGTGTGAGTCTACAGAAGTATCACTTATACCAACGGTGGACAACATGCAGCCCCCATCCTCTGTGTCCAGGGGATTATTATTATTATTATTTTCATATCTCTTCAGTATATGGCAGCACAACTGCCAAAAAGCAGCAACGTGATTTCTTTCTGTTTGACATTCAAGAGAACTGTAATATAAAGTTGCTGTGAAACCGCAAACTCCTGAAAAAATAGGAGACATGAACATTACCAGCCTCTCCCACATGCATGGTCATATATCACTGTCACACCCACTCAATTCTTGTCCTCCTGCAACTTGGCTTGCATCATCTTCCCCACTGTACTCATCAAGTTTTGGCCTAAGGGAACAGGAAAGCAATCCATTTTATAGAATGACAGTTTCACCATGTGGCACAGCTCTGTTCAGTGATGGTGCTCTTTAGGAATCAAAGACTACCTGTAATGATTGCCCCAGCCCAAATACTCAGACTCATAAGAGGCTGCTATATGAAATCTGATTTATTAAGGAACTTAAGGCAAATACAGAGAAAGCTGAGAATGAGCAAAAGCGCGCCAAATACAAACTTAAACCCTTGGTGCAAACGTATTCCGCCTCCCTCGTAACAGCCCCGCCCGTCACAGGTGCTAGCAGTCGTCAGAGCTGCTAGCCTGGGAAAGTAACCTTGAATGCAGTAGATAATGCAAATACATTCCAGAGCAAAGCCAAAAGATAAATACTCCCATCCTCCTGAGAAAGATGAAACACGCATCCAGCTAATGACATGCGAAACGTTACGATGTATCAAAGACATTGAAACGGCGAACATGACATACTGCCCCCCTAAAAATACCCCTAGGGACCTGGCTTAGTGGGATAAGCAGAGTGGAAACGGGCCACTAGGACAGGGGAAGCCACATCTGGTGCAGCGACCCACTCCGGATGAGGGAAATGCTTCCAACGAACTAAGTATTGCAGAGTATTGCGAAGGCGTCTAGAGTCCAAAATTTCTTTAACTTCAAAGTGTTGCTGACCATCAATCATGATGGGGGTTGGAGGTGGAGGTTGGAGGTTGGTGATGCCAGCGGTCAGAACGAATAGTCGGTTTGAGCAAACTGCAATGAAAAACAGGGTGTAAGCGTTTGAGGTTATGAGGCAAGTCAAGTTTAAAAGTCACAGGGTTAATTTGAGCGGTAATTGGGAAAGGACCCACAAATTTAGGAGCCAGTTTCTTGGAAGGTTGCGAGGACTTTATGAACTTAGTGGAAAGGTAAACCAAGTCTCCGACTTGAAATGCCGGCTGAGGGGCACGGTTCCGATCAGCATAGTGTTTATAATCCAATTGTGCATCAGCTAGTGCCTTTTGAATCATCGGCCAGGAGTCTGCCAGTTGCGTTGCCCAATCACCCGGAGTGGTTGATCCGCCTGGAGGTTGCGGTAGATCCGGGATAGGTACAAAGTCTTTGCCTTGGGCAACACGAAATGGGGTTTGGCCGGTGCTTTGATGAACCGCATTGTTGTAAGCCACTTCAGCAAAAGGGAGGAGGTCTACCCAGTTGTCCTGCTGGTAATTCACAAAAGCTCGAAGGTACTGCTCCAGAGTAGAATTTAAAGCCTCTGTGGCCCCGTCTGTCTGGGGGTGCCACGCCGTGGACAGGGCTTGCTTCGTTCCTAACAATTTGAGAAATGCCCGCCAAAATTGTGAGGTAAATTGTGTGCCCCTGTCCGAAATCAAGCGGGAGGGACATCCGTGTAGCCTGTACACGTGTACCAGAAATAGGCGGGCCAATTGACGTGCCGACGGAATGGACACGCAAGGGATGAAGTGGGCTTGTTTTGAGAAATAGTCTTTGACCACCCAAATGACAGTTTTGCGTTGGCTGGGTGGTAATTCAACAATAAAGTCCATGGAAATTTCATCCCAGGGGCAAGAAGGGGCAGCCACCGGCTGCAGCAGCCCCTGAGGCTTCCCCACCTTGCGCTTAGACATCGCACAAACAGTGCAGGAGGCAATATAGTCCTTGACATCTTTGCGTAATGTGGGCCACCAGAACTGCCTCCGAACGAGGTGTAGGGTTTTAACAAACCCGAAGTGACCCGCTAGAATGTAGTAACACCTCTTTTCTTAGGCTTTCAGGGACGTAGAGGCAGTTAGATTTCCAAGCGAAGCCTTGGTCAAAAGTAACATTGTCTTTATTTGCAAGCAACCAAGTATCAGTTTTCAGCTCTTTTAGAAACTTTTGTTGCAACTGGGAGGGAATTGACAAAGCGCTCGGCTGGGCAGCGTCTGCAGCGGGTGGCTGCTGCGCGCGCGTTTGGCTACGCATCACAGCCTGCATACCCAATTGGGGCACC
The DNA here is from genome assembly GCF_035149785.1 of Candoia aspera. Lineage (NCBI taxonomy): Eukaryota > Metazoa > Chordata > Lepidosauria > Squamata > Candoiidae > Candoia > Candoia aspera. Next base: position 33,708,578 of record NC_086158.1, on the reverse strand, counting down.
GTCCACAGGGTGATAACCACTTCTGGCGCTGCCCCAGAGTCCTGAGGTTGCCTTGACAACGCATCAGCCAGGAAATTCTTTTTCCCTGGAATAAACTTCAATTGAAAATTGAACCGATTGAAAAATTGAGCCCAACGGACTTGTTTCGGGCTCAGTTTTCGAGGGGTGCTAAGAGCCTCCAAATTTTTATGGTCAGTCCACACCTCAAAGGGATGATTCACCCCCTCTAACAGATGCCGCCAAGCTTCTAACACGGCTTTTACTGCGAATGCCTCTTTCTCCCATACATGCCAACGTCGCTCAGTCTCAGAGAATTTGCGGGACAGGTAGGCACATGGTTTGAGGCATCCTGTCCCATCCTGTTGCATCAACAATGCCCCAATGGAAAAATCGGAGGCATCAGCCTGAACCACAAAAGAGGGATCAGGATGTTGCAAAATGGGCTCTTTGATAAAAGCTGCCTTGAGCCGCTCAAATGCCATTTGACAAGCAGGCGTCCAGCGCAACAGTGCCCCTGGATTCTTTACTCTTCGAGTGTCTCCCAAACCCTTGGTTCGGAGCAATTCGGTTAGTGGCAAGGCAATTTCAGCGAATCCCCTTATGAATAATCTGTAGTAGTTACTGAACCCCAGGAAACTTTGAAGTTGCCTGCGGGTGCGGGGACTTTCCCAGTCCATGATAGCCTGCACCTTGGCAGGGTCCATTTCAATGCCTTTATCTGAAATTCTATACCCCAAATAGTCAATTTGTGTCTGGTGAAATGCACATTTAGACAGTTTGGCATACAATTCTGCTGATCTGAGTTTACTCAGCACCCTTTTCACCAGAGAGACATGCTCTTCCATGGTTTCAGTATAAATCAATACATCATCCAAATACACCAATACCCCCTTAAACAGATGCTCATGCAGTACTTCATTGATCAATTGCATAAATACCCCAGGGGCCCCGGCCAAACCAAAAGGTAACACCTTATACTGGAATGCACCCAACGGGCAATTGAAGGCAGTTTTCCACTCATCGCCCTCCTTGATTCGTACACGGTAATAGGCTTCTCTTAAATCGAGTTTAGAGAAGATTTTTCCCTTAGCCAGATGTGACATGTCCTTGATCAATGGCAGGGGATATTTATTGGAAACTGAGATGGCATTTAATCCGCGGAAATCGGTACAAAGTCTCAATGTCCCATCCTTTTTTGGGCGAAAGAGAACCGGCGCCCCCACTGGTGAATTCGCTGGCTCAATAAATCCGCGCACCAAATTTTTGTCCACAAAGTCTCTCAATAGAGTCAGTTCCTTTTGTGTCATGGAATAAATCTTTGGCTTGGGCAATTGGGTGTTGGGCACCAGTTCAATGGCACAATCCATTTTACGATGAGGGGGCAATTGATCTGCTTCTTTTTCGTCAAACACATCAGCAAACATCCGGTACTCCGGCAGCAAGCCTTCCAGAGGAGGGGCCGGGAAATGCGGAGTCGCAGCTGCCGCAACCCCCACCATTTCCTCTGGGGCACCCTTCCCTTCTGTCACTTGGTAAAACCCATCCCTAAACGTGATAGTCCGGTAGACCCAGTTTATTTGGGGATTTTGCTGAACCAACCAGGGCACCCCCAACACCACCAGGGGACCCCCTACTGGAGCCACGACAAAAGACAAACCTTCCCGGTGGCTGCCCAGCTGCAAGGCTACCCGCCCAGTGAAATGGGTGACCGGTTTGCCCCCTGCCATGGACCCATCCAGCTGTGTAAAGGCGATGGGTCACTGTAAAGGAAAAGTAGGTAGCTCCAGAGCCACTACCACATCGGGGTGCATTAGACACCGGGAACACCCCGAATCAATCATGGCCCATACTTCTACGGTCTTGGATCGGGAGCCCAACTTCAACTTCACCGTGAGAATGCGGTAACTGCCACTCACCGATGAAGGCTCGCGCCCTTCTTCCACCACCTGCCCTGTGGCGCCCTTTAAAGCAGGTGGCTGGCATTTCCCACTGGCTGCAGTAGTTCGGGCTCACCCTCATCCTCGTAGAACATCACATCGTCTCCCTCGCTTTCAGCCACTGCGGCTTTCTGCTTCCTCGGCAGGGCAGGGGACTTCGTCGGCGGCTTGCCGAGCCGTTCCTCTCCCTTTGCCTTCGGGCACGCTGCCACTCGATGCCCCTCCTTACCACATCACAGACACTGGCCTTTTGCATACCGCTTCTCTCGCTCCTCGTCCCAGGGTCATTGTCCTGGTCGCCCCCCGGTGCTTGGTGGGCGACTGGGCTTCACCTCCCACCCCGATTTGGCGGTCTTCCGATGGGCGAAGATCTCATGGGCATGCTCAGCCCTTCCCGCCAGCTGGATCCATTCGTACAGCGTATAGGGGTCGTCCCTCCTCAAGGACCAGCGCAGCACCTCTGTGTTCAGGCCGTCCTTGAATAACTCGATGATGGTGGCTTGGGACCAGTCATCCACCTTCCCAGCAAGCACTTTAAACTCTAGCGTGTAATCCGCCACGGATATTGACCCCTGCTTCAGTTCTTTCAGAGCTCGCTTTGCCCTCTCTTTCGCCAGGGGATCCTCAAAGTGTTGCCTCAATGCCCAGAGAAACTCGTTGAATTTCTCCAGTTCAGGCGCTTCCGACTGGCACATCTGGACATACCAGTCTGCCACCCTCCCTTTCAGTTTGGTGGCAATGGTGATGATCTTTGCCTTTTCCGATTGAAAAAGCGACCCCCATTCTTCCATGTAGGCTTTAGCATTCGTCAGGAAAAATGAGAGTTTGGTCGGGTCCCCATCAAACTTGACAGGGAAGTCTCTCATCCCGCCCCCCGCCGGGCTGCGCCCCGCCACCGGGGCTACAGGGGTTTGTGCCTCCCGGGCTCGCGGCAGCGCGGGGCCCTGGGGCGGCCGCACCGGCGATGCTGCTATTTCCATCTGGACCGTCTGGTCCCCCTCGCGCATCCGCGCCGTCCGTCGCCGCTCCGGGGACTGCCCCTGGGATGAAGGGGTTGAATGCCATTGGCTTGATCCTTCCCGGGTTTCTCTCAACGAGGTTACATCTAGACTCAGCTGCTTCAGTATAGTTTCCAACGAGTCCATTTTTGACTCCAGCACTCGGATACGATCCGGGGTGGGGGAGCCTTCTCTTGGCTGCACCTGAACCACTGTGGGGGATAATGGGTATCTCTGCCTCCAGGAGGGCCCCCCCGCCACCGTGACATCCCCTTGGGTCTCATCCCAGGTGACCAGCTCACCCGGAGAAGTTACGGTAGTCTCCGGGGCAGTTTTCATGCCCCTGGCTTCACCCTCCGACTCGGAGCTCGCCTCTTCTAGGATGGCTGACAGCTCCCCCACCTGGGACGGTCGTTCGGGTCGCCTCACGGTCGAGTCCGGTTCCCCTTCTTCCATCATCACGATGTCGGGTTCGGTCATCGCTGGCGCTCTCCCTCACAGGGTTAGACAACTTGTCTTTTCCTGGACAGGGGCCAGCGGAGTTGGGATCTTAGATTCTCAGCTTTATGTAATGATTGCCCCAGCCCAAATACTCAGACTCATAAGAGGCTGCTATATGAAATCTGATTTATTAAGGAACTTAAGGCAAATACAGAGAAAGCTGAGAATGAGCAAAAGCGCGCCAAATACAAACTTAAACCCTTGGTGCAAACGTATCCCGCCTCCCTCGTAACAGCCCCGCCCGTCACAGGTGCTAGCAGTCGTCAGAGCTGCTAGCCTGGGAAAGTAACCTTGAATGCAGTAGATAATGCAAATACATTCCAGAGCAAAGCCAAAAGATAAATACTCCCATCCTCCCGAGAAAGATGAAACACGCATCCAGCTAATGACATGCGAAATGTTACGATGTATCAAAGACATTGAAACGGCGAACATGACACTACCTTTTTGCAAGTGACTATAAAAGTGAACATTTCAAAATGCAGGTCCTTACAGTCAGTATAGGTATAATAGTAGAATTGTAGTCCCAAGATAAATCTCCAGAGCACATACAGTAATTTAATTTAATAGGATATTTATCTAACCTGATAGTGCCTCTTACACAGACTGAGAGCTGTTGTCATTCAGTGGATGATTGCTGTTTTGTAAAGTGTGTGAAATATGTGCTAGACAGTTTCCAGTTATGTATGGACTGTTGCTTGGAGAAACTTGGAAATGATTTTATGCAGTGGTAGTTGTGTTCTTTTGTTTTGTTTTGTTTTACAATATATTCTGTGAGCATACATCTTTGTAATTTCATTGCATGAATAAATAGCAAATATATTATACCAGTCCCAAACTGAGGTAGCAGGTGCACAGAGGCAAGTGGATCCTGCAAAGCTGATAGGGAAACTGACTGAGGAACTTTCTCTGGCACACTTCCAAAATTATTTTGCAAACCATACAGATACCTTGGTAGATTTAGAAAGGGAATGGAGGTCAGTCTTACTCTAGGTCATTTTTGTTGCTGTCCAGAAGATATCCTGGAGAAGACTAGGTCAGTGCTGTTATAGTACATTATTCCTTTAGGATCCCAGTTCTTTACTTTGTTGGAAGGATGGGGTGTATTATAGCAATGAGGGGAAAGTACTCTGAAGGTGCACAGGATTGTGTCTAACAGCAAATTCTGTCACTGAGTAATTTTAGTAATTCCATTAACTTGGATTACTATGAAGCTACTAAATCCATAATTAGTCAGGCTCACATTCAACAAACTTGCTGTGCCGTAAAGCTTCTCTAGGAACTCTACTGTCATCTACATGGACCCAACATCTCTTCTGAGAGATGGACAGTAAATGTCAAAAGAATGCCCAAGGTGCACTGCTGCTAATAGGATACAATTCCTTAATACATACAAGTTAAAGACTCCCTCAAGTCCAGCTCAAATCCTGGTGACTTGCATTCCTGGTAGACAGAAGCAGGAAATGCCAGGATTTTTTATCAACTTCCCAGTCTAGTCTAGGGATTCCCTGGTAATCTCTTAACCAGGTACTAACCAATTTCATTCCTTTTTTTCTTTTTGTGATGACTGCTACATTCCATAAGATCTTCATACGTACTGTATTGTTTTTTTAAAAAAAAACTCAATGAGATAAAGTCTAGTATGGATTTGCTGATTTACAATTTATTGGGAAATGTGCTTATGTTAGTTTACTGAGTTGAAACAGAGGATTTCACTCCCACTATAGAAATTTAATCAGCAATCTACTGTGAGGAAAGTGTTTTATTATAATTAGTGCTGTAAGTGAACACTGTTCTTATCTAACACACATTACGAGATCTAGATAAGAATGATAGGCTGAATGTCTCTTAACTGATGGGCCTTTGGTCCCACTCCTTACAATTTATCTCTGTTCTATCCATTTGTGTGTGTGTGTGTTAAGCCTGTACAAGACAGCCTTGATTTGCTTTAACAAGGCAATTTTGCACTGTGAAGAAGGTAGCAATACTCAAAGTAAAGAGACAGTGTGGTTTGGCTTAAGAAGGAATTTGTGTCACCTCACAGCTGCAACCAGGATTTACAATAACCGAGAGAGCCTCCTGCACATATGTAGCACATGTTCAGAAGCTATTGGAACTGCTAGAAAGGAGGGGTCTATGTTGCACTGTAAACTGGCTTTGAAGGGTCCTTTGAACATTTGTTGAAGTGAAGCAGCCCTTTATAGCTCTTCACAACTTAGTAAATATGTTTGCACATGTATATACATGCAGAAATCAAATAAGGATAACCCTAAATGCCTTGAACAAAGCTGGCTCCAATCATTTAAGCTGATATCACCATAACTGTGCTAACCTTGTACTGTTAGGATTATCAATACGTTTTCATATTACAACAGAAGTATGTAAAGCCTTTTGTTCTCATTTTGTTTCACTCCTAGAACTAATTGGAGTTGGAGCTGATGGACCTTTGAAAGTGATTGAAAAGAGACTGATTCTTCTATTACTTCTTTTTGTTCATTTGTTTTGCTTGGGGGTATTCTTCTACAGTATATCAATATCATTCATGCCCAATCCTCAATCTCAGTTCATCTCTGCCATTATGGACATTTTTGTTCCTTTTGACAAATACTTAATATTGATATAAAGCAGAGGGATGCATAATAGGATGAATCCAACTAGCTACAAGAAATCCTCTCAAAGATGCTTTGAAATCTGAAATTAAGGGAGAAACGGTCTCCAATGGGAATGCTTGTGAATGTCAAAATATCTCACACAACTGAATACAGAGGCATGGTTAAACAGCCCATTCTCCAGTTTCATCTGATCCTTTCTTCATATACTTACTTGTATAACAGATTCTGTGAAATGTTTTTTACTGTGAAGCCCATTATGAAGTATTGCTTATTCATCAATATTCTGCCAGCAGCAAATGAGTCATTTTGTTAATGATGGAGAGTGCTATGAGACAGTGAACCCACCTAAATTGCTTCATTGATTTCAATAGGACCAGATTACTTTACATGTTACCTGACAATTTTTTTCTGAATTTTACCCTGATATTCCTCTGGTGTTTTTGTGATTTGCAGCTTGCTTTAGTTTTACTGTAGAAAATTCTTACATTACAATGTACACTTGTAAGACTAAATATCAGATGTTCCTGCTAATCAGTATCCTATGAGTTAGTATCCTTTGCAAATAGGAGCAGGACCTGGAATGTGCCACCAAATGTAATTCCTAAGAATATATCCTTTTTGTTAAAACAACTTAAAAAGCATAGTTTGAAATAAACCTTTGAAGGGATGTTTCCCTTTGACATGGGTTCATGCATAAGATCTTTTTGAAACTGCTTTGCAAAGCAGCATAGCACCTCCACTTCTAAAAATGGCCCTCTCCAGTACTTTCATAGAATGCTTCCAAAACCTAACTGGAAAAACATAGATGTTACTTCTAACTACTGAAACTGCCAGATGAAGTCTCAAAATGACAAGAGGTGCCTTGATGAAGCAAACTGCATGTTAATGTGGAGAATCACTGCGCTGTGAAGAACTTACTGAACTAAAGTGAAGACGCTTTCCATAGCCTATTATTTAAAATGTTCAGTACCTGCTCTTCATCTTTCAAACAAGGAGGACAAAAATCATTTTTTTTTCCTTTAATGGACAGAATCAATTAACTATTGTTTTGATGATATAGCTAGTGGCCATTTTTGTTTCTAGGGTTTCCTAGTTGTTGAAAATGATGTCTGCTCATTTAATAAATAAAAAAGATGGCTAGGATCAATTCCAGTGTGATGTACTTAAACAAAAGGTCCCTACTATATACAGATAGATCCTGCATGTATATTTAAGGACCTTAGCCTGCTAACATGCAAGTTAAATGAAATAAGCTCTTTTCATACAATACATGGCTTAAAAAACATAATGGCTGTCTGGGTGACAGGTAGACTGGCTGTCTGGAAATGTCACTTGGGACATTTCCAGACAGCCAGTCTACCTGTCACCCAAATCTTCTGATTGCATGATTTTAAAGAAAAAGAGCTTGAGTGAGCTATTCAATTTATAGTTGATAAGACAGACATGAGTTTCTTCATGAGTTTCTAACTTTCATCAAGAAGAGACAACCAAAAGAATGCCTTTCAGGTACAGAGAAGTTTTAGCCAGTCTGTGCTCACTGTTTTCCAGGAAGAACTGCCTTGTCCTACCCCCTCAGTTTTACAGCAAAAGCCCCTTCCCTTTTAATAGTAAAAAAGGTAAAAGGAAGTAAACTGCAAGCCTCTTAAATGCTTATTAGGTGATGCGTCCCTTGGCATAACAGTTACATATTTGTTCTCTATAAAGGCTTCTGCACCTTTATGGAATCATGCCATCTCTCTACCACAGCAGGATATCAGGAGCTGGAAACTGGATAAGCCAGACTTGTTCTTTCAAAGACCATGGAAGAGAACATTGCAAATATTTCCCCGTTGTGTAAAAAAAAATTCCTGCTTAAAAACTGAAGCCCCATATTTGTGGATTTTTTTTTGATTGCAGGGATATCATACTAGTAATGCCTGTAATGGTTGCCTATTCTAAAACACTATCAGACTCATGAGCAGGAATTCAAAGATATCTGATCTATTAAAGAATAGTATGCAGGATCACAGAGAAAGCTGAGAATGATAAAAGTGCGCCAAATGCAAACTAAAAACCCTCGGTGCAAATGAAATCCCTCCCCCCTTAGAATCTTCTCATCTCCACAATCCCAGGTGCTCCTAACAGCTTCTGATGGTCTGCGGGAAAAGTCCTTGAGCAGAGCACATAACCCAAACACATTCCATTGTAATGAACACAGATACAGAGCTTGGCACAAGGTTTTACAGCAGCTCCCTCCCAACAGAAACACGCATCAGCGCCATGGCATGTGAAATGTTACGATGTATACTATACATTGAAACAGTGAACATGACAATGCTCAGTAATGGCACGATTTGATCTCTGTCTCTGTCTGAATTAGTAAAATGTCCAAAAAGGATAATGCTTTTAACATACATTTTCTCCAGAATTAATAGAAGAATGTGACTAATTTGTTTTGCTATTATCTATGAAGTGATGTGAAAGGTCTCTGTGCAAGCACCGAGTCATGTCTGACCCTTTGGGGGGACGCCACTTTCACGTTTTCTTGGCAGACTATAGCTGGGTGGTTTGCCATTGCCATCACCTCCCCCAGCAAGCTGGGTACTCATTTTACTGACCTCGTAAGGATGGAAGGCTGAGTCAACCTGAGCTGGCTACCGGAGTATCCAGCTTCCTCTGGAATCGAACTCGGCTCATGGGGAGAGTTTCAGTTGCAATACTGCTGCCTACCACTCTACGCCAGGTGAGGCTCTATTATCTATGTTGTTTATTCGTTTAGTCGCTTCCGACTCTTCGTGACTTCATGGACCAGCCCACGCCAGTTTCCTGTCGGTCGTCAACACCCCCAGCTCCCCCAGGGTCGAGTCCGTCACCTCTAGAATATCACTATTATCTATAGGGCCACTTAATATTTCATGAGAAATGTTCATTCTATTCACTTGTAGAACCAGTGGTCTACTACAGATAATGCAGCCAATTTTCCACTTTGCACCTTGATTCTACCCCAGCTAGTTATTTTGGTACCTCTCCCATAGATATGATGCTTCTGATCAAAGTGGGGGAGGGAGCAGGCAATATGGCCAGAGTCCCACATTGAAAGTTAAAGAAATACACAAGGTGATTGCTAGCTGTTTCCTCGTACTATAACAGTTCTCTACTTTTCTCCTAACAGATCATCCTAAAGCCAAAATTTAATTTTGATGAATAAATGTTGGTATATATCCAACACATGATTTTCAGGGTAATATATTTGAAAGCCTTTGCCTGAAAAAGTCATTATCTCTGTGACTCTCTTATAAATGAATTATGACTTGTCGGGTTTGTTGTGATATGCTTGGTCTAGATATATTTTCCTCAAGAAAAGAAAATGTAAAATAATGAAGATGGTCTCAGTCAATTCCTCTTACAAACACTCATCAGGTAGAAAGCATTGCATCATATAAATCTGCATACTGGCTAGACTTCAGTCACCCCATAATTCTGGTTAACTAACCCTTCTCTGGAATCAGAATGGATGATGGATTTGGTCTGATTGAACTGCAGGGAGATTTTGGTGCAAATGGTATAAATTCAAAACAGAATTCTTTTCATCTCTTTGCAACACAGTTTACAGCTGGGATTAAACAAAAAGGGCTAATTATGAATGGTGCCTTGAGCTCTTCTATTCATTCAGTCAATCTCTTTGGAATGGAACTGTGTGATTTTAGCTTTCCTTCTGCATTCCTGGAGACTGATGTATAAGCATTACTAGTCAGAACAAAATGAAATCCTAGGCCATTTTCTCTTTTCTTGATTGTGTGTCTGTGTCTGTGTGTGTGCAGGTGGGTAGGTGGGTAGGAGGATGCACAAAAGTTAATTTAATTGGCAGACTTTACACACTGAAGAAACAGAGCCTAAATACAGTATTCATTATATGAATGTGACAAAATGGAGGATTCTTTCCAAGTTCTTAATTTATCTTTCCATATGAAAGTTGAACTGTTCTTCCAACTACTATCAACAGTAAAATTAACAGTCTCCTTTAAATGATTGTTGAACCTTTGTGGTAAGCTCTCTCTCTTTTTTTGCCTTTAATGTGCCAGAATCAATCAGAATGGTTAATTGTACACAATTTATTCAAAGTTGTTTTTTGTGCAGAGCATAGAAGTTCTCACAGTAAGCATCTTCCTGTTAAAATCACTCAGTGTATACTTGGGGATCCTATGTAAATGAGAGCTTTCTAAATGATTAGAGATTAGAGACCTTCAGCCTTCTCTTTCTAAAAAGAAAATACTAACCAACTATACATGCAAAATAAAATTGATAAATAAAAAAGATGTCTTAAGATATTGGTGAATTTATAACAAGTATCACCAGCTACCCTTCTGAACACTGGAATGAGGAGAGTACTAATATTTATAATGCAGTTAGGCCAGTTAAATAATAGTTTAGATAACAGTTTCTATAGTAAGTAATAGTTTCATGACATTTTCTGTGATCCCACTTTGAGGGTTTGGGGTGTGGGATGGGGAGAGAGAAGTATCAGTCAACACTCATTGATTAACCTATGCAACTAAATTGTTTAATTATTTTAATCAACCAAAAAGTTTACCTTTTTTGCTATAAGATTAGGGTGCTCTGAAGCATTTGGCTTAACTAACTCTGGGAAGAGCAGAAGGCACAAAATGTAAAGTTTCTAACTTAAAGCCTTTTTCCTTTCTGTTATGCATTCTAGAGTTTCATTGTTCCATTTCAAACAATTAGTTTCTTCCATGAATTAGATACCAAGGAAGAACTTGTTGACAATAAGAGAAGAAGTCAATAAGTAGACATCCCAAAGGAAGTTCTGCCAGTTTCTGACTGCTCTCTCTCAATGGTGTTTTGTGTTCTGCCAAAAAGGGTCACTAAGTAGGTCTTGGGATACCTGCAAGGAAATATTAAATTCTCAGTCAAATATTGTAAAAATGCAGTCCCTTTACCATTTTTAATTAATCACCCCCCCCAAATAAATAAACCTATATTGTTTAATTCCAAACTGTTTGCAACATAAACCAACTATATAGCCACATTTTAAAGGAGCAATAAGCACTTTCTCAGCAACCCTGAGAAATGATGAAAGCCCAAGTATTATTCCCAATTTCTGTCATCTTTCTCCAGAGTTCAGGTTGAAGGTCTGATCTGTCACCATTTTAGTGCCTGCAGTCTTATTTCATTGTGATTCAAGCAGAGCCATGTTCTCTAGTTTCCAAAAATTATTAAGTGTGGGCCAGCAGGTAAGAAATCTAGCAACTCCTACTCCAAGCAAATAACCAAGCTCAGAGAGCACCAAGGACTCCACAAATTTAACTCCATCCTCCCTTTATTTTCATTCCATCTGCACACTGAAATCCCTTGCTATGCCTATGTAGGTCTCCCTAGTTTTCAAAGAAAACTAAGTTGGAATTCTTGGGTTTCAACAAAAGAGCAGGGATGTGTTGATTGTCCTAACTACTTTACTTTGTTCTGTATTAATTCATGTCCAATTCATGTTTTATTACTGGAGTTGATAGTCTCTGTACACTTGTAGACTATAATATTCTTAATCAGAGTCTAATGTGTCTAGGTTGTAATCCATCAGGAATATAATGAAGAAAATAATCATTTGGTACATATTTTTTTTATGAATTACCCAATTTGTACCTTCCAATCCTTTACAAAGGATTTTGGAAAACACAAAAATGGCCATCAGATTGGAAAAAATCAATTTATATCCCCATACCAAAAAAGGGAAACACTAAAGAATGTTCAAACTATCGAACAGTGGCACTCATTTCACATGCCAGTAAGGTAATGCTCAAGATCCTGCAAGGTAGACTTCAGCAGTTCATGGAGCGAGAATTGCCAGATGTACAAGCTGGGCTTAGAAAAGGCAGAGGAACTAGAGACCAAATTGCCAATATCCGCTGGATAATGGAAAAAGCCAGGGAGTTTCAGAAAAACATCTATTTCTGTTTTATTGACTATTCTAAAGCCTTTGACTGTGTGGACCATAACAAATTGTGGCAAGTTCTTAGTGGTATGGGGATACCAAGTCATCTTGTATGCCTCCTGAAGAATCTGTATAACGACCAAGTAGCAACAGTAAGAACAGACCATGGAACAACAGACTGGTTTAAGATTGGGAAAGGCGTACGGCAGGGCTGTATACTCTCACCCTACCTATTCAACTTGTATGCAGAACACATCATGCGACAAGCTGGGCTTGAGGAATCCAAGGCTGGAGTTAAAATCTCTGGAAGAAACATTAACAATCTCAGATATGCAGATGATACCACTTTGATGGCTGAAAGTGAAGAGGAACTGAGGAGCCTTATGATGAAGGTGAAAGAAGAAAGTGCAAAAGCTGGTTTGCAGCTAAACCTCAAAAAAACCAAGATTATGGCAACCAGCTTGATTGATAACTGGCAAATAGAGGGAGAAAATGTAGAAGCAGTGAAAGACTTTGTATTCCTAGATGCAAAGATTACTGCAGATGCTGACTGCAGTCAGGAAATCAGAAGACACTTAATCCTTGGGAGAAGAGCAATGACAAATCTCGATAAAATAGTTAAGAGCAGAGACATCACACTGACAACAAAGGCCCGCATAGTTAAAGCAATGGTGTTCCCTGTAGTAACATATGGCTGCGAGAGCTGGACCATAAGGAAGGCTGAGCGAAGGAAGATCGATGCTTTTGAACTGTGGTGTTGGAGGAAAATTCTGAGAGTGCCTTGGACTGCACGAAGATCCAACCAGTCCATCCTCCAGGAAATAAAGCCAGACTGCTCACTTGAGGGAATGATATTAAAGGCAAAACTGAAATACTTTGGCCACATAATGAGAAGACAGGACACCCTGGAGAAGATGCTGATGCTAGGGAGAGTGGAGGGCAAAAGGAAAAGGGGCCGACCAAGGGCAAGATGGATGGATGATATTCTAGAGGTGACGGACTCATCCCTGGGGGAGCTGGGGATGTTGACGACCGACAGGAAGCTCTGGCGTGGGCTGGTCCATGAAGTCACGAAGAGTCAGAAGTGACTAAACGAATGAACAACAACAATCCTTTACAAAATCAGAATACATTTCTCTGCAAAAATTAACACTTCTCAGAATGTTATGGGTTTTTTAGTTGTTTGGCAAGTCACAAATGTGCAAGCACTTCTAAGAGAAGTTTCACATAAAATAATCAACAAAGGATATTCAGTATATTAGGAAATGCCTATTTCCTAACATAAAGCATAAAGCAGACTGCATTGCAAAAAGTATATCCAGTAGGGGAAAAATGTATTAAATTTGTGTGTTAGTACAAAAAAGTGCTCGAAAATATGTACTGATTTTCAGGAATACGTTATTTTATTTTTGACCGAATTTTCAAACTTGGAAAATGAGAATCTGAGAATACTCTACAAAATAGAGCAGCTTCTTTCAGGTTAGAGGGCTATGTCTCCCATTGTAATAGACCCTAATAAATGAACGAGTATGAAAACCAATTCAAGCTGAAACCCTTGCACTTGAGGATTAAAGCAATAAGGTATGCCATATGAGCTCTTCTCGTAACACAAAAATAATAACATGCAGATTTGTCCTTAGACCTTGTTCTGACACACCCTTCAGATAGAAATGTAGAAAGCTGGGAACTTCATCATAGAGATCCATCAGTATGGAGCAAATTATGTTTAAATAAAATAGAACCTAACTTGGAAGGAATGCCTGTGCCAGTATAAATGGCTTTCAAATATATTTACCATATGTGCAACATGGCAACAAAATGGCACTATTACAAATCATTTCCAATAAGAAAGGAGGTCTGACTGCTAATAGAGGTTTGTATTCTGCCTGACATACCTGCTCTGTTTCAAGCAAAATCCTCTTCCTAATTACTGAAACACTATTATGTTAAAGCCAGGACACTTTCTCCATTCTGAAGTACAGAAATGTCTATGCATGAAAGATCTTGGTGTAGCTATTAATGCAAAGCAATTCCAATCTTTTGTACAGTACTTCTTTCAAGTGCTTACAAGATACCAGTTTTGTGTCTGCCCATAAGGAAATACCATCCCCTTTGTTTTTTTAAAGTAAGCTAATTGCTTCATTACTGACACTTGGAAACCTACAAATGGATCGTTCAGTGTGCCATACTTTTCTTACTTGCTTTTTTGCCCTTTGTTTTTGCCCTATCAGCATTGAATCCATATCTATTTTCTGTGGTGGGTTCCATATGCATCAAAATCAGATGACATTTGGTGGCATTGTGTGGTGACTGAACTGAGCTTGGCACCAACTTTTGTATCAGCATGACTTGGCAAAGACTGATTTAATTCTTTCCATCTGTTTCCCTTTTCTGTTCTCTTTTTAATCCTTCAAACTTAGAAAGAAGTATTAAGGCAACAACTAGAGGAAAAAGTGGCAGCTCCATTCAGTTACAACCATATCCATGGCCCTGTTAAAACATAATATTCAAATTGATGCTGATGTGTCCCCACAGACTTCAAGAGAACCACATTTTAGTTTCAAAATCAAGATATTCTGGCTTAAGAGTTTTGCAAATGAGCCATTGTCAAGGCTTAGGAATATGAGCAGCTTCTTGCTGCATTCCCATTGTCTGAGAACCTAGCCACAATGCCTCAAGTGTGCAGGAATATATGGAGAAACTCCCCAAAGTAATTAAGCCAGCAAGCTGGTTTTGGTCACAGACCAGTCATTTACTTAGAAGAGAAAAAGGGCTTGGAAACTGTCATCATTAAGCTTTCATGTATCATTAAGTTAGAGTTTCTATATCCAAATAAGCATAAAGTTATTTTATTTTTGTCATTCTCCTACAATCAATATTGACAATAATTTCTCAAATAGTATGGGTTCTTTTACAACTAATGTCTGTGAGCCGCTTGCTTTATTTTCACAAGCCATCTTCATTGTTGATGTGTTTGTGTATCTGAATATATATATGTAACTTTCTCTCTCATACTTTATATATATTTGTTCCCAACTACCAAATATGAATTGTATGACAAGGTAAACAGAGTGCTCTGTTGGAGTTTTCCATTTTACAAATGAGGCATAACATTACCCATTAATCACCCTTGCCTCCCTAGAGGCAACTTTGCACTGCTGAGGTTTCCCTTTCCAGTTTTGATCCTATCTTTGCTGAGATTATAACAAAAAAAGTCACACTGAAGAACAAAAATCCCAATGTTTCAAAATAATAATAATAATAATAATAATAATAATAATAATAATACTTCTTTAAAGCAAACATTGAATGTTGATTAGAGTCTGTTGCCATGCTCACAAATTAATCTTTATTATTTGCTATAATTTCTAATTAAATTATTATTTTCATACTTCCTTCCAATTAATGTTAAACAAGTATTACAAGTTGTTCATAAGAACAATGAAAAGGCCCTTGTGAGGTCAAAGCACCTACCAGCCCTAATGTGGGAATAATGAATACTAAGAGATTTTAGTATTCAAGTATTTTATGAGTTTTTCTTCTTGTTAATTCTTGAGGAAAGAATTATTTATGAAATTACCTAATATTTTTTGGGAGGAAATATCTACTGTAAACTTTTTTCCTTGTGTTGACTGTGTGTTGTTGAGTGTATGTGTGTGTGCAATGGTGATCAAGCCAAGTCAATCCAGTATCTATCCAGAGAGAGAATGAGAATGAATCCATCTTACAAGTCTATATACAGTGGGGGGTTTTCAGTTGTTTTGGTCTGTGGACCTGTGTATGCATTTGTAGGAGGATGACTGGATAGATAGACAGTTAGACAGATAGACAGGTAGATTTAATTATTAAAGGCACTGGGATAAAACCCAGAAAGCTGTCAATTCTAGTTTTGCCTTAGGCATGAAATCAGATGGGTGACTTTGGGCCAGTCACTCTCTCTCAGCCCTCGGAAGAAGGCAATGGCAAACCAATTCTGAAAATCTTGCCAAAAAAACTGCAGGGACTTGTCCATGTAGTCATCAGAAGTCAAGACAATCTTGAATGTGTGTAACTCTGTGCGTGTGTGTGTGTGTGTTTATGATGGGTGTCCAGTTACAAAATTACAGCAAGTTAATGTCAGACTAAATTAATAAGAAAAATGTTTTCTAATACATTGCTTGATATTAGAGTATCTCTTCTTATCTGCAAAATTGTTAGATTAAACCTTACATTAATATCTATAAACTGCACAGTAAAATTTACAAATCCATCTTTGCAAAGGTAGATTTTCCTGATTTCCCTCCTGGATTTTTCTGACTATTTTATTATAGTCTGCCCCAGAATACTAAAATCAAATTACTGGATATTTCTGTGGATGCTTATTTGTATACTGCCAATTCCATGGCAGGACACGTGGCTACTTAAAAAAAAAATTAAGCAATAAAAAACATAACATTCTACAGCACATCTTAATGGTAATAATATTTCCCATCTCAGTATCCAGCTTAGCAATACCAGTTGCAAAATGATCTCTGGAACAACTATTTTGACTTTCCTTCTACAGGTCATCAAGGAAGACATTGTTCAAATATCCAGAGGTGTTCCATGGGGATGGAGTGTACAAAGAGAAACATTGTTTCCTCACTCCTCCCCAGCTTTTGAGTGTGGTGGGGGCTCTCAGCTTCCCTAGTTGGAAAGGGGACATTTCTCTACTTGGATGAACTGTCTCTACTTGGAATAGGCAGCCCTGCAGATACTTAGGTGACCTAAGTGACCCATTGTGTGACCTACACGTTGGTGTGCACAAATGCTCATGCAGGCACAAATTCATGCACTGCTTCTTTCTCTGGCCTGATATTCCTTTGACACTCAATTTCTCTTTCTCTCTTTGTATTTTTACCCTCTCCTTTTCTGATTCCCAAGCCATTCCATCTGCTTCTGCAGTACCCCTGTTTGCTCTGTTCTCCCCTTCCCCACAAACATGTTCTCTCAATCCTCCCCCCATCACTGTCTGTTTTTCCTCTGATTTTTGTTCTTCCTTTTTGAAAAATACATATCGAGGATGAGCAAGTCAGTAGGTTACAGCTAGGCTGCCAGATATTCTTAATCATCATCATGATCCACATCTGTTCAACAGAAAGAATCTTGATCCTTTTAAAAAAGCTAGTCAATATTTTGATGTGTATAATTGGAACTGGCATGACTATTATTAAAAACAAGGGGAGGATCCCCTGCCCATTTAGAATTTCACTGGCTAGGATCACAGCAGTTTTCCTCAGGAGTATCTTAGGCAGGGAGGAAGGTAGGCTTCATGGACCAGCCTGTTCAATATACAGTTGCCTTGAGACAGGTCTCTTCAGGCACTTCCAGAAATGATATGGTGCTGCTTCTAGAGATCAAGGATATGCCACTCTCTTAGCTGGGCCAAGTACAGCTCAGGAGAGTCCCTAAAGCAATCTGTTTTTAAGGGATAGCCCTACAGTTTCAGAGCAGGATGATTCCCAATAGCAGGAACTCTCACATAGGCCCATCTTCCAGCTCCTTTGTTACTTCCTGTGCCCCATAGCTGGTTAGGTGTCAGAGTGCCACAGTACACTCACACTGGCTTTCTTTAATTGAAGTTTACTCTCTCAATTATTGGCTTTGCTCTTCTGAGATGACCAAGGGGAAAAAAGATGTAACATAAAAACAAGGTTTGGCTGTGCTATTGATCAGCTGGAAGAACATTGGTCAGCTCATCCAGGGTTCTCTGCATATTTTATTCTTTTTTTCTTTTTCTTTTAATTGATATTTTTATAAGAAATTTATTAGATTTAAGACAAAGATAAAAACTACAAAAAGAAAAAAGAAAACTAAAAAAGTGTGAAAAACACAAGAGGATTTTTTTTTTTTAAGATTACAAGAAGAGGTGGCTTCCGACTTTTAACAGCAAGGATATACAACAAATTTTCCATAATCAACCCCTTACTCTATATTAAACCAAAATCACATTATTTCTATAAATCATTCCATTGGCACATTATAAAAATCACTAAATACAGTTGCTCCATCCCCGTACATTAAAAGAAAAAGAATATATATGTATACATACACACACACACACACACACCTCCTAATCAAATTCCCCCCCCGCAAAATAAAATTTATTTAATTATTTCCTTCCTACTACTATTCCATACATTACTGTCTATGATAATAAAGATCAAACTAAAAAGCATATAAATCATCAGCCATTATGATTAATAATACAACAATTATAATGATCATATTAAGCCTAAAAAAGGATTTATTATTATACCTTATTATTCTTAATCCAAATCATTAAAAATGAATGAAGTCAAACAAACCCTAGAAGCAATCCAGATAAATATTCTTAAATGCTTACCCTACTTCAAAATCTTCAGCAAAGAATCATTACCTTGTCATGGTGCTGGAGCTTGAGCACCTCAATGATGCCATGAGCTAAACCGTGAAGGCCCACCCAAGATGGGAAGGTCATGACAGAGAGGTCAGACTAAAGGCGATCCCTGGGGAAGGTAATGGAAACCCACCCCAGGATTCTTGCCGTGGAAACTAAATGGATCAGTACAACCAGAGATATGTCGGTATACCATTGGAAGATGAAACCCCCAGGTCGGAAGATGGTCAAAATGCTACTGGGGAGGAACAGAGGATGAGTTCAACTAGCCCCAGACGTGATGAAACAGCTAGCTCAAAGCCGAAAGGCTGACTAGCGGCCGACGGTGCTGGTGGTGAACGGCGAATCCAATGTTCCAAGGATCAACACACCATTGGAACCTGGAATGTAAGATCTATGAGCCAGGGCAAATTGGATGTGGTTATTGGTGAGATGTCAAGATTAAAGATAGACATTTTGGGCGTCAGTGAACTGAAATGGACTGGAATGTGCCACTTCACATCAAATGACCACCAGATCTACTACTGTGGACAAGAGGACCACAGAAGAAATGGAGTAGCCTTCATAATTAATAGGAAAGTGGCTAAAGCAGTGCTTGGATACAATCCAAAAAATGACAGAATGATCTCAATTCAAATTCAGGGCAAGCCATCTAACATCACAGTGATCCAAATATATGCCCCAACCACAGATGCTGAAGAAGCTGAGGTACAGCAGTTCTATGAGGATCTGCAGCACCTACTGGACAACACACCTAAAAGAGATGTTATTTTCATCACGGGAAACTGGAATGCAAAGGTAGGCAGTCAAATGACACCTGGAATTACAGGTAAGCATGGCCTAGGAGAACAAAACGAAGCAGGACATAGGCTGATAGAATTTTGCCAAGACAACTCACTCTGCATAACAAACGCTCTCTTCCAAGAACCTAAGGGACGGCTTTATACATGGACTTCACCAGATGGACAACACCGAAATCAGATTGATTACATCCTTTGCAGCCAAAGGTGGCGGACATCTATATAGTTGGTAAAAACAAGACACGGAGCTGACTGTAGTTCAGATCACAAACTTCTTATTGCACAATTTAGGATCAGACTAAAGAGATTAGGGAAGACCCATAGATCAGCTAGATATGAGCTCACTAATATCCCTAAGGAATATGCAGTGGAGGTGAAGAATAGATTTAAGGGACTGGACTTAGTAGATAGGGTCCCGGAAGAACTATGGAAAGAAGCTCACAACATTGTTCAGGAGGCGGCAACAAAATACATCCCAAAGAAAGAGAAAACCAAGAAGGCAAAGTGGCTGTCTGTTGAGACACTAGAAGTAGCCCAAGAAAGAAGGAAAGCAAAAGGCAACAGTGATAGGGGGAGATATGCCCAATTAAATGCAAAATTCCAGAGCTTAGCCAGAAGAGATAAGGAATTATTTTTAAACAAGCAATGTGTGGAAGTGGAAGAAGACAATGGAATAGGAAGGACAAGAGACCTCTTCCAGAAAATTAGAAACATTGGAGGTAAATTCCAGGCCAAAATGGGTATGATCAAAAACAAAGATGGCCAGGACCTAACAGAAGAAGAGATCAAGAAAAGGTGGCAAGAATATACGGAATAGCTGTATAGGGATAATAACAATATCGGGGATAGCTTTGACGGTGTGGTCAGTGAGCTAGAGCCAGACATCCTGAAGAGTGAGGTTGAATGGGCCTTCAGAAGCATTGCTAATAACAAGGCAGCAGGAGATGACGGCATCCCAGCTGAACTCTTCAAAATCTTGCGAGATGATGCTGTCAAGGTAATGCATGCTATATGCCAGCAAATTTGGAAAACACAGGAATGGCCATCAGATTGGAAAAAATCAACTTATATCCCCATACCAAAAAAGGGAAACACTAAAGAATGTTCAAACTATCGAACAGTGGCACTCCTTTCACATGCCAGTAAGGTAATGCTCAAGATCCTGCAAGGTAGACTTCAGCAATTCATGGAGCGAGAATTGCCAGATGTACAAGCTGGGTTTAGAAAAGGCAGAGGAACTAGGGGCCAAATTGCCAATATCCGCTGGATAATGGAAAAAGCCAGGGAGTTTCAGAAAAACATCTATTTCTGTGTTATTGACTATTCTAAAGCCTTTGACTTTGTGGACCATAACAAATTGTGGCAAGTTCTTAGTGGTATGGGGATACCAAGTCATCTTGTCTGCCTCCTGAAGAATCTGTATAACGACCAAGTAGTAACAGTAAGAACAGACCATGGAACAACGGACTGGTTTAAGATTGGGAAAGGAGTACGGCAGGGCTATATACTCTCACCCTACCTATTCAACTTGTACACAGAACACATCATGCAACATGCTGGGCTTGAGGAATCCAAGGCTGGAGTTAAAATCGCTGGAAGAAACATTAACAATCTCAGATATGCAGATGATACCACTTTGATGGCTGAAAGTGAAGAGGAACTGAGGAGCCTTATGATGAAGGTGAAAGAAGAAAGTGCAAAAGCTGGCTTGCAGCTAAACCTCAAAAAAACCAAGATTATGGCAACCAGCTTGATTGATAACTGACAAATAGAGGGAGAAAATGTAGAAGCAGTGAAAGACTTTGTATTTCTAGGTACGAAGATTACTGCAGATGCTGACTGCAGTCAGGAAATCAGAAGACACTTAATCCTTGGGAGAAGAGCAATGACAAATCTTGATAAAATAGTTAAGAGCAGAGACATCACACTGATGGTCCGCATAGTTAAAGCAATGGTGTTCCCCGTAGTAACGTATGGCTGCGAGAGCTGGACCATAAGGAAGGCTAAGAGAAGGAAGATAGATGCTTTTGAACCATGGTGTTGGAGGAAAATTCTGAGAGTGCCTTGGACTGCCAGAAGATCAAACCAGTCCATCTCCAGGAAATAAAGCCAGACTGCTCACTAGAGGGAATGATATTAAAGGCAAAACTGAAATACTTTGGCCACATAATGAGAAGACAGGACACCCTGGAGAAGATGTTGATGCTGGGGAGAGTGGAAGACACAAGGAAGAGGGGCCGACTAAGGGCAAGGTGGATGGATGATATTCTAGAGGTGACGGACTGGTCCCTGGGGGAGCTGGGGGTGTTGACGACCAACAGGAAGCTCTGGCGTGGGCTGGTTCATGAAGTCACGAAGAGTCGAAAGCGACTAAATGAATAAACAACAAACAACAACTTCAAAATAAACTAAAGCATTTACCTATCCCCACTATACACACAGAGCATTTTTCATAAAGAAATCAAACAGCCCAACTTGCCCCCTTAAAAACTCCAGTTTCTCCACAGAAAGCTTCCCATACATAATAACCCCTTCTTTTCCATAACATACCATCAGAAAATCAGATTCACTTACAGTTTGCAACTCGATTTATCCCTTTAATTTCTTCAACTTCACTATCCAATCTTCATCTAGCATTTCAACAGAAGCTCCGATCTCGCTATAAGAAGAAACATTTCTATGGTTTTTAAGCTCTTCAATTTCTTTCACGACATCCCCAACAAGATGACACATTTTAAACCTCATGTTTTCCACAATGTCCCGAATGCCTTGTATAAAAACTTGGCAGGAATCAAAAAGAATCTGTTTATGGCCTTGATGGAAATCTGAGAAAGTCTGATTGAAATCCTCCATGTGTCACCAAGTAGATTATGGCACCCCCTAGGTACTTAACTAGTGAAAGTGGGAGATAATAGAAAAATTCCAAAATGTGTTTACACAAGTGAAAGTCTGACAACAGGCAGTTCTCCAGGAAAATTAACAACAGAAAGCTGAAATTTCAAAGCAGCAGATTCAATGTGTAGGGAAATGCTAAAATCTTCAAATTTAGTACAAAAATAATAACAGAGATATGATTACATACTCTCAACCTTCCTTAATATTTGGAATGGAAAGAAAAATCCAAGACTTAAATTTAAAAAAAAAGAATTAATCACAAAAATAACGATAAGCACCAAGAGAATGTGTTTCTCCTTGTTGTAGAAAGCCTATCTTAGGGTATATATACTTTAAAAAAATAATAATAAATTGGGTGATTTACAAATGGGGTGGCTGGTCTTAATGTCCCTTTAAAGCTACAGAGCAGCTTGGAAATGACGATGGCCCAGCCTCCCAGCTGCTCTTATCAGTTGATCACAAATGCTGTTTGTGATTTTCTGGCTGCAAGCAGCCTTCCCAAGGACAGACAGGGTGATTCCAAGTGATTTCCTTTCTCTAGAAAAATGTTCCTGAGTTTCAGCAAAAACCTGCCTGAGCTCAAAAAATTGCCATGTTGTCAATTCTGCTCGTGGAGCCCATGAGCACAGCTGATCAAACCACCATGTTCCCACCAGAAGCCTAGGGTTCCCTGCATCTTGAGGTCAGCTATGGCATGGGCAACCATATGCCATTTTCAAAATCGGTCCAAGGAGTTAGAAGTGGAAGAAGATGGTTCAGTGAAAGTGCCTTGAATAGGAGGAAAAAGAACTGGTAACTGGGACAATATGTGTTAACAGAACTGGTGTGATCTCTTGAATGTTAGAAGTGCCAGATGTGCCTACATACTCAGTAATGGCATAAATTCATTACTTGCTGCTTTGGGGGATGGGAATGAAAGTAATCCAGCAATATTTACCATATTTTACACTGCCGGCCAGTTATGAAAGAACTACTGGACCACAGTAGTTGTATCAGCATTTGATAAAGGGTACCAGTTTAGCCCACAAGGAGTCTTCCTAACAAAGAATGATCCAGAAAGGGTGTTTTTTTTTTCCCCTCCCAATAGATGTAATAAAAATGAACATGGAGAGATTGTAGAAGTCTTTTATGAGGAGCAGCCCTCAGAGCTTAGAGTGGAATATTTGGGGAAACACCCATCTGAGAATAGTTTGAAGGACTGTTTATGCCCCAAGAAAATCTCTAGCAGTTTATATTATGGCAACTGCAACCCTAGACTTTTGTAAATAGCAAACCCTACTTTTGTCTTCTGTCTTGGCTTGTTTAAAGGGCCAGATGCTGATTACAGGAATGAACAGCTTGTGCAAACAATAACGCTAAATCTGTAGATTGTATGTTCCAAAATGTAATGCTACTTGGATGTGTCCTGAAAGTATACGATGTAGTAACTTGGCAGATTGAGGAGATGGAAGGGAAAGTATTTGAGAAAACTGAACAGTCCTTGAGATCCCCAAAAGAAAAGATGAAACAGGGATGGATGCCTGAGTCCTTTTTGGAATGCTGCAACCAGTAAGCTCAGTCCACCTCACTTGCATCAAGATATTTCTGAATAAATAATGCATGTGTATACACATACAATGTAGCCAGCAATACAGAATATTTTATCAGGCTTCATACAAAATTAGGAACTAATATTTTCTTTCTTACAAATCCTATCTTCTTCCTGGGTGTATTTTGACCAAGAGTATGAATGGCTCTAATATTCACCTCCAGTGATGGTATGCTGTCTTTCCTGAGGATACTAAAATAAAAAAAAAGTCTATTGTTATATGCCCTTAGGCCTAAGCAGAGTAATTAAGATTCAAGCAGTTAAGGTCATGGAAGCAATTTGACTTATTTCACCATTTGCAGTGCCACCTGACTTGCCTCAAGGAAGCTTTTTGTGTGGTTTTCAACCACTTTGGGCAAGTGCAGATGGATCTTTTTCTCCTCCAAAGCTGGCTGAAGTGCTTCCAGTCTTAGTGGCTCTAATATTGCCCATAGCATGGGCTGAAACAGCCCAGCTTGGAGATGTTTAGTGTAAGGGAAGTTGCTCTAGAGCTGGA
This sequence comes from Candoia aspera, assembly GCF_035149785.1. Taxonomy (NCBI): domain Eukaryota; kingdom Metazoa; phylum Chordata; class Lepidosauria; order Squamata; family Candoiidae; genus Candoia; species Candoia aspera. The sequence goes on along the minus strand of NC_086158.1, from coordinate 33,684,428 downwards.
CACTCTGATATGCATGCCTTGCAAGGCAATCCATGACATTCACTGAAACTACCCAACCTGCACTTGCTGATGCTACTGAATCTGACCGACTTTACATGTGGGGACAGAGGAGATAGCTGAGAAGATTTAGTGGATGCAGCTTTTGGTGCGTCAGTGACAAGTGAGGCATAAAACATTTTATAAAATATCCTTGGAATGCAGAACACATCATCATGTGCCATTGGCCTAGGAAACAATGCAGATTACAATCATGCTCCAGCGAAGATACTATGCCCTGTCCTGTTAAACAGCTATTTATGACTATATAAGGGCCTGTGGATAAGGGCCTTATGTGTCAGTTTATCTTCCTGAAAGAACTTTGAAATAGTAACCACTATCAGTGTAACTAATGACACCATAATAATTAAAGAACCCAAACCTGAATTGACAAATGATAGCAAGTACTGCTCAAGCCATACTTTGTTCAAGTTTAACATTAACAGAATTGGGGTACAGAATCTAACATCTGAGGAATCGTAGGGGCTTGTTGCTACATAACATGAGCAGCGTATTGCAGGAAAAGCAGGGGAACATTACAAGAAAGCTTAGTGAGAAAACCAAAAGAAGCCAAACAGAATTTCCAAATTGTCAGATATCAGCTTTTTATCCCTTGCCATAAGTAAAAAAAAAAAAAAAAGAATTAGATGCAAATTTGTTTAACTTGTCTTTGGGACGATCCCTGCATTAGTTATATCTAACTTAACCTACCTATAATAAAACCTTGTGTGAAGATCTATTATTCAGGATTATTTTTGGATATATATATATATGCAGTATATATTCAAGTATACTTGAAAACACACAACCAAATGCTTGTTCATAATTAGGTGCTTGGTGAGGGGAAGTGGACATTGTATAAAACTTGTTGTGAAATGTTCTCCTGGAAAGGAAAGAGGGGTAGCAGTAGGGATGAGAGAGGAAGAGACCAAAGTTTTTAAAACAGGAAAGGCACTTTAAGGTTGGTCCAAAAGATAAACAGTTCTATCTCAGCAAAGCCACAGCTTAATGAAGTTACAGAACACATTTTCCTGTGTAGAGCAAAGCTGCTTCTCTCACTGTCTGAAACTCCCAACTGATCTACAGTCTAATCCAGACTCTTGAAATATGCCTAGTATGTTTAACTAAGAATCTGTTATCAGTTATTAATGTTTCTTTCTGTTATCAGAAACAGTATCTTAAGCTCCCTTGTCATATTTTATGTATAGATCTATAAATCTCTTGGCTTCAAGAAATATGTGAATCTCCACTGGAATGTTTCAATACCCAGTATATTCAGCACCACTTTTAACAGCCACAGTTCTCAGCATGTGAAAGATAGGACTGGCAAATCATGTGACTCATTCAGACTCATTTCTGCCCATTCATGGAAAACAGAAGTATGAGGTTCCTGAATTGGATGCTTTATTAGTCCAGACATGCTTTTTAAATGCCATTTATCTGTTTCATTTTACATGTCCTCCAGTGTTTTGCAGGTTAAGTACAAGCATGTATAATTAAAAAATGTTGGCATTCATCCAAAACAGAATGTTTCATTTATTTAACATTAACGTAGAGCTGGGAAAAGCAGGATGGTTGGCTTGGTGAGGGGATGGATATAAAGCAGAGTGGATAGGCCAGTATTGTTAAGTGAACAGAGTTGGCATGAATCTGGAGAGGGTTAGGCTACCTGTGTTCTGAAGAGAGATTTTCCCCTCCCATGTGTTTTGAGGACAGAAGTTTGTGGGTTTTCTTTAGCTTATTATATATATATATATATATATATATATATATATATATATATATATAAAGTGTATTTTAGGGCTTGAACTACAGTGTTCATCTGTTTCCTGCTTCAAATGGCATGCAAATAGTCCCCCCCCCCAATAATAGGTAGAGGGAAGCATTAAAAAGAGAAGCCACTTTCAGCTATGGAACTCCCAACATTATTACATGAAAATGACCTAACACTATACCTATTACATGTCAAATATACACATACTGTATGGGATATACTGTAATGGTTGCCTATTCTAAGACACCATCAGACTCATGAGTAGGAATTCAAAGATATCTGACTTATCAAAGAATAGTATGCAGGATCACAGAGAAAGCTGAGAATGATGAAAGCGTGGCAAATTCAAACTAAAAACCCTCGGTGCAAATGAAATCCCTCCCCTCATAGAATCTTCTCAAGTTCACAATCCCAGGTGCTCCTAATGGTTTCTGATGGTCTGCGGGAAAAGAAAAATTCCTTGAGCAGAGAAAATAACCCAAACACATTCCATTGTACTGATTGCACATACAGAGCTTGGTACAAGGTCTCACGGCAGCTCCCTCCCAAACAGAAATGCGCGTCAGTGCCATGGCATGTGAAACGTTATGATGTATAAACTACATTGAATCAGTGAATATGACATACTGCCCCCCCCCAAATGAAGAATACATTAAGCAGCAGGCTTCAAAGGTTAAGCAAAGTGGAAATGGTTAACTAAATCAGGAGCGTTAACATGGTGGGCAGACACCCATTCAGGATGAGGAAAGTGTTTCCATTGGACCAGATACTGCAGAGTGCCTCGAAGCTCGCAAGAATCAACAATGTACTTGACTTCAAAGTGTTGTTGGCCGTCAATCATAATTGGAGCAGAAGGAGGATGTTGAAGATGCCAACCCAGTGAGTGGTGCACAGGCTTAAGCAAGCTGCAATGGAAAACAGGGTGCAAGCATTTCAAATTGTGAGGCAGTTCCAATTTAACAGTAACTGAATTGACAAGATGAACAACAGGAAAAGGACCAATGAATTTGGGATCAAGTTTTTTAGAGGGTTGAGGTGATTTGATAAATTTAGTAGATAGATACACCTGATTCCCAGCTTTGAAGTCATGTTGTAAAGAATGATGCTTATCAGCTTGAGACTTGTAAGCAACCTGGTCATCAGCCAAAGCTTGTTGAATTACTGGCCAGGAATCAGACAGTTTAACAGCCCAGTCAGATGCAGAACATGTTGGGGAAGGGGGCTGTGGCAGTTCAGGGATGGGAACAAAGTTGTGACCAGAAACCACACAAAAAGGGGTTTGTCCGGTGCTTTGATGCACAGCATTGTTGTAAGCAACTTCAGCAAAAGGTAACAACTCCACCCAATCATCCTGATGGTAATTAATGTATGCTCTAAGAAACTGTTCAAGAGTGGCATTTAAAATCTCAGTAGAACCATCAGTCTGTGGATGGGACAATGTGGACAGTGCTTGTTTAGTGCCAATTTTAAAAATGATTTCCAAAATTGGGAAGTAAACTGTGTGCCGCAGTCAGAAATTAAACGGGAGGGACTACTGTGGAGGCGGTAGATGTGGTGGAGAAATAGGCATGCTAATTGTGGGGCTGACGGGATGGATGCACATGGAATGAAATGAGCTTGCTTAGAGAAAAAATCCTTTACAACCCAAATGACAGTTTTCGTCTGACAGGGAGGTAGGTCCACAATGAAATCCATAGAAATCTCATCCCAGGGGCAGGATGGGCTGGCCACGGGCTGTAGAAGCCCCTGTGGTTTCCCCCCTTTTTGTTTTGACATGGCACAAACAGGACAGGAAGCAACATAGTCTTTTACATCACATCTTAAGGTTGGCCACCAAAATTGATGGCAAACCAAATGCAAGGTTTTGACAAAACCAAAGTGTCCAGCAAGTTTATCATCATGGGAACACTGCAAAACATCAGCTCTTAAAGTTTCAGGCACATAAAGGCGGTGTTCCACCCACGCCAGACCATTTTCAAAAGAAACATTGTCTCTATTAGCTAGCAACCAAGTGTCAGATTTCAGTGCCTGGAGAAAATCCTTCTGTAACTGACAAGAAACTTGCACTTTCCTCTTCCCAGACTGTGCTGGGGTGGGTGGGGGGGTTGCCTGCGCACGGGTCTGGCTCCGAGTGACAGCAACCAAGCCCAGTTGTGGTTCAGTGAGAACAGTCCCAACCACATCTGCCACCTGGTCAAGGTCCTGAGGTGAACATGACAAAGCATCGGCCAGAAAGTTTTTCTTTCCCGGAATAAATTTTAACTGGAAGTTAAAGTGACTGAAAAACTGAGCCCAGAGAATCTGTTTAGGGCTGAGACATTGTGGGGTGTGGAGGGCTTCCAAATTCCTGTGATCGGCCCAAACCTTGAAAGGGCATTTAGCACCTTCAAGGAGGTGACACCAGGTTTCTAAAGCTGCTTTTACAGCAAACATCTTCTTTTCCCAAACATGCCAATGGCATTCTGTTTCATAAAATTTCTTCGATAGATAAGCGCAGGGTTTTAAGCAATTTTCTGAATCCCTTTGTAACAAAATTGCCCCAATAGAGGAGTCAGAAGCATCAACTTGGACCACAAAGGGGCGCTCAGGATCAGGGTGCTGTAGGCTCAGCAGTGAAAAGGGTTTTTAATTTCTCAAATGCTGCCTGGCATTCAGGCGTCCAATTCAGCACTGCCCCACGGTTTTTTACTTTGTGTGTCTCCCCCAAGCCCTTGGTACGAAGTAAATCAGTGAGGGGCAGAGCAATCTCAGTGAACCCCTGGATAAATTGCCAATAGAAATTACTGAAACCTAGGAAACTTTGTAATTGCCTCTGGGTGTGGAGACATTCCCAACTTAGAATCGCCTGAATTTTTTCAGGGTCCATTTCTATACCCCGGTCAGACACTCGATAGCCCAGATAGTCAAGTTGGGTTTTGTGAAACTCACATTTGGAAAGTTTGGCATAGAGATTGGCATCTCTAAGCTTGCGTAACACCTGTCTGAGGAGGTGTTCGTGTTCCGCCTCGGTTTCAGTGTAAATGAGAACATCATCTAAATAAACCAGGACCCTTTTAAACAAATGATCATGTAATACTTCATTAATCAACTGCATGAAGACTCTGGGAGCCCCTGCCAACCCAAAAGGAAGGACTTTGTACTGAAATGATCCCAGTGGGCAATTAAATGCAGTTTTCCACTCATCCCCAGCTTTTATGCGAATGCAGAAATAGGCTTCGCAAAGATTGAGCTTGGAGAAAATCTTGCCCTTTGACAAATGAGCTAACATGTCTTTCATGAGGGGCAGAGGGTACTTGTTGACAATAGAGATGGAATTTAACCCTCAATAGTCTGTACAGAGTCGAATCATGCCATCTTTCTTTTCCTGGAATAACATAGGAGCCCCAACTGGGGAATTAGCAGGTTCAATAAACCCCCTTGCCAGATTTTTGTCAATGAAGTCCCATAATGCCTCGAGCTCCTTCTGAGTCATCGGATAAATTTTTGGCTTGGGCAATTGAGCATTGGGGACCAACTCTATCGCACAGTCAGTTTTCCGGTCGTGGGGTAACTGATCTGCTTCCATGTCCCCAAATACATTTGCAAATTCTTGGTATTGAGCAGGCAAGCCTTCTAAATGTGGCAAGTCAGGGCGTGGCGTGGTGATCGCTGCCCTTCCAACCCCCGCACATGCAACTATCTCCACTGTAGGAGCTTGGTAAAATCCATCTTTAAAAGTCACAGTTCTGTTCTCCCAGTTTATATAGGGGCTTTGATAGGTCAACCATGGGATCCCCAGAATTACCAAGGGATTGCCAACAGGTGCTACAATGAATTTCAAAGTCTCACAGTGGCTGCCCATTTGCATTGCCACAGTTCCAATGAAATGGGTTGCTGCCCCCCCCCCCCCGCTGTTGAACCATCCAACTGTGTGAAGATCAAAGGATGCTGGAGGGGGAAACTAGACAGTTCCAAAGCAGCAACCAGATCAGGGTGAATTAAACACCTGGAACACCCAGAGTCAAATGAAATCCCTCCCCCCGTAGAATCTTCTCAAGTTCACAATCCCAGGTGCTCCTAATGGTTTCTGATGGTCTGTGGGAAAAGTCCTTGAGCAGAGAAAATAACTCAAACACATTCCATTGTACTGATTTCACATACAGAGCTTGGTACAAGGTTTCACAGCAGCTCCCTCCCAAACAGAAACGCGCATCAGCGCCATGGCATGTGAAATGTTATGATGTATAAACTACATTGAATCATTGAACATGACAGACACACACACATACACACACACACACACAACCCACATTTAACCTGGACTTTGTGATACTTTATCCCATAGAACCGCTTGAGACCAAAGTTCACACATGCATCAGCAGTGTTCACAGATGTACTGAAATGCAAACAATGCAACCACATTTTATCCTAAAGTGCTTTGTAAGCCCAAATGGCATGGATAGTTTTATGGTTCAGTGTGTTATGGTTCAGTGTACTGTGTGAACCTATAACACTTGGTTAACTAAGTAAAACAAAGAATAGGGAGCAGCTGTGTCCAGGATGGTCCTTCTACAACTATGTTTTGTGCATTAGTTGCACACATTCCTGTACTGCGAGGCTCTACTCACAGTCGCTCATGCTTTAGTCCCCTCATGTATAGATTACTGCAGTATGCTCTACATGGGGCTGTTCTTGAAGAGTATTCAGAAGCTTCAACTGCTTCTTAATGCAGCTGCACAGGCAGTTGTGTATGTTCCATGATCTGCACATGTTACATTTCTGTACCGCAAGCTGCATTGGCTGCCAATTTGCTTTCAGGTTCAATTCAAAGTGCTGGTAATGACCTATAAAACCCTACATGGCATGGGACTGGGTTACTTGAGGGACTGTCTCTCCCCAATTACATCTACCCATCCCATCAGGTCTGGCAGGAGGGGCATGTTGTGGGTCCTGTCAGCCAGAGTGTCTGGTGGGACTGAGGAAAAGAGCTTTTTCTGCTATGGCACCCACCCTGTGGAACATCATTCCCCTGCAGATCAGATTGGCCCTGACCCTGCTGGCCATTTGAAAGACCCTGAAAACATGGTTTTGCCAACAGTCATGGGGACCATAGAATGTGGCAGAGCCGGCACAGTGGTTGCATTGATTATTACTGTTAAATGTGATTTGGCTATGAATTTTATGAACTTTTTTGAGGGAGTTTTTTATATGCTTATTTTAGATTGTATTGTTTTTTCTTGTTTTTTAAATTGTTGTATTGTTCATTTTTGTTGTTTTTATACTTGTTTTTTATTATTTGTAAGCTGCCCAGAGTTATGTATATGAGATGGGTGGCTATATAAATTTGAATAATAAACAAACAAACCATGGTTTAGTTAAATGTGGGTAGACATGCAAATATAGTCATACTGAGAAGGCCACCCACCTTAAAGCCAGCCATGACCAAAATTTTGACTGGGCATGGTTATCTCCTGCTTAATCTTACTTACCTGAACCCTAATACCTAAAACAATTAAATATCATAAAACATAAAACATTCTTGTGCAGAAGCAGGCTTTGAATTCATGCAACAGGATTTGCCCTTCCTGTACAATACACCATAGCTGCCAGCATTCCCAAGAAAATAACTCAATGCTTTATAGAGGGTACAAATTTGGATGATGCATGGAAATCTGCTGGAAGTCATCCCTTTAGTGGGACAATTGTTTTGTGCTTTTATATAAAATAGAAATGAAAAACCAGAAAATGATGTATGACAAAGCAGATAATTGTCCCTTTACATAGTTGTACATAATACAAACATACTGATTTCTATGTAAATGTAAATAAATAGAGGGAAAATCATCTAAACTGCATGAAATTTCCAGTAATCTCCTATTTTCCCACCCCACACAAACCACTTATATAGGCTTAAGGTCAACTTGAACAATTTCCTTTTGCACAGTCCTGGCAAAACAAACCATCATCATCATCATCATCATCATCATCATCATCATCATCATCATCATCATCCTTTAATATTATTAAACAATAATATCTGCCTATCCCAGGTCCTTGGGAAGGACTTGATAGGTGGATGAAAATGCCAAATCCAGTCTAAACATCTGGCTGACTATGTGATCAACCATAATACATTTCCAATACAAATGTTGAATGCTAAATTATATGAAACTAAAATCCCACACAAAACCTTAATGATGCAAACTCAAAAGCATACAAATTATCAAAACCACATGTGTATCACAGAGGACAAGTTATTTCTATTTGACTGGAAAATATGCATGGACACTATTTTATATTACAATACTGCTAGTGATTTTCAGGTTTACTCAATTGATCAAGGATACAATGCACTGTTTTTCATAGCAAACTGTCATTAGAAGGCTTAACTATAAATGTTATGCTATATTTGTATTAATGTCTGGAATTAGTCAGCTTTTATTGAAAAATCCATATCATTATACTTAAAAATTAATATATCTCTCACTCACTCGTGCTTGCTTTTTTTTTTGCGCTTTCTTTCTTTCTCTCTCTCTCTCTCTTTCCCATGATCTGTTTAAAAACTGTATTTTATTACTAGCCTTCTGGGACATTAAATTGGATAGATTACGTTGATGTCAAAAGCTGAAAGCATTCTGCTCACATCATGCTGTTCTAACAATCCCCAACTGAACAAGATATTTAGCAAATGGAAAAAAATTAACTGAGTATTTTCTGTGAATTATCTCTATACAAAAATATATTTTGTTTGCAGATTGGTTGTTTTTAGATGCAGATTTTATAAAAGTAGTTGATTTCAAACACAGGAGATTGTATTTAACAACTAAATGGTTCTCTCAACTTTATGATTCTATGATTTGGGGCATTTTAATTTACAATTTCATTTTTCTTTTTAATGCCAGTACCATATAAAATTGTTTGGATTTGTCAAATGTTTGAAAAGGTTGTTGACACTGGATTTATGGAAATAGAAAGAACTTAGAAGTACAGATAAAATAATGTCTCAGTCTGACTCCATAATACCTCTGCTTTGTGAGCTGTACTGGTGGTCAGTTTGCTTCCAGGTGCAATGCAAAGTGCTGGTTGTTACCTATAAAGCTCTACATGGCATACAGCTTGGTTACTTGAGGGATGGCCTGTATCCCATAGTATCTGCCCAGACAATTTGATCTGGCAGGGTTGGCACCCTCCAGGTTCCTTCGATTAAACAATGTCATCTCCTAGGATTCTGGAAGCGCCCCAGTGCCTGCCCTCTGGAATAAGTTTCCCCCTGAGATCTGAACAGCCATCACCCTGCTGGTGTTTCAAAGGGCCTTGAAGACCTGGCTCTTCACCTGGCCTGCGGTGAGTGTGACTGAAGCCCCTTTTAAACTATGTGGATTGTTTTTCCATCAGGTTTTGTTATCCTGCCATCTTTACCCTTCTTTTTGTTTCTTGTTGTTTTTCTTATTTTCAATGTTTTAAACAATTTGTAAACTGCCTAGGGTTGCTGGGGTACACGTGGCATATTATTATTATTATTATTATTATTATTATTATTATTATTCAAATATGCGTACGTTAACTGTGCCTTGTGAAACTCCTGAAACCTAGTTCAACTAGAGACATTCAATCATTAGCCAAAGTGCATGAGTATTAAAGGTGGAAATGAAATGGGGGTGGGGGGCACATATACTGCTCTGATTCCAGTATTCCACTTCCACCATCCATGTCTGATTCACCCCTAAGTTAAAGTCTCTAAATGCACTTAGAAACTTCTGCACAACCGACAGCTTTCTTCAGCTAGATTCCACTTATGGGAATATTTTTAAATCCACTCCCTAGATATGAACCAACCTCCTTCTTATCAGAACTTCACATTGATATTTGCAGATGAACTTTTGAAGCATCTCTACAAGTAAATTCCATCATCGTAAGCACAAAAGCACTAAATTTTATCAGGCAGAATTATTCTCTTCTATTTTATTTGTTCAAATAAGTTGACTTCTACTTATTCATAAAATGAAATTAAATCAAATCAAATCAAATGAAGCTCAAAGTTCTGTGTCATAACGTAAGCCTATTTTATATCCATGAGTGTCCTCTAAAGCTAATGGGCAAACGTTCTGAGTACATTTTGCTAGTGTATAAATAATAGAAAGAAATGTGTTTTATTTCCCATTTAATCTGCATTACATTTGTGTCTCTTCTGATATTTACATTCCAAGCACGTATTAACAGTGGAGGGTTTCACCCTTAATCTTCCAGCTTCAAACACCATTCTTTTCTGAGACTGTCTCTAAAGACAAATGTTACATAAATTAACTTCCTGCCTTTATCCTAATATACCTCAGAGCTTTGTTTCACACTCTCTGCAAGCCTTGTCTTTTCATATCTGTAGTATTTTTGAATTTTATTGCATCAGTCCTTTAGTCTGTATCAGAGACACATGTTGGAAGATAAAAGTGAAGGACAATTAGCCAGACACCAGTTTTCAAGTTATTAAGCCTCTTCTTCTCGTGTTGATGATCATCTTATAGATTGCTATACTTTCCATTTATAGCTGAAAGAATCAGAATTATCTTTTTATTCACTATACAGAATATGAAGAACTCCAAGAGGTATTAGGATGAAACTGATTATCAGATCTGATCTAGTTCAGATCCATATATAACCTTTCCCCTTACTCTATTAACCCTATTAGTTCTCTTTCCTATTCAGTTCTTCCTGCCTCCAACCCTGAAACTATAATTCTAATTAGCCTCATTTCCACCTCAGCTAAGTTTTCATTTTCTTAAGTTGACCTTGCCGAAGTTAAATAGGTCTGGATTTTCTCAATACTTCATGGATAGATCACTTGAAAACTCCAGATATGCCATCTTGAGTTCCATAATAAAAAGGGGTATATAAATGTCCAAAATAAAAGCCTTGTGGATTCCGTCTTTTTACCTCATTCTGCTCAGCCTCCTATTTAACTTCACTGCTCCTCTCAGCTTTATTTTCATTTGCCTTTCCAATTTCCAATTGTCCTTTTTTTCTTTAAACCATTGACTTTCTTGGTGCTCAGTATGGAAACACCATTTCTCTCCTTCCTTTTTAATGAATTTGTACCTTTTATTTATCTCTTCTTATATACATGTGCATTGAAACACTGCTCAATCTAGGACTATTCCCAGTTTCTCCATACAGAAGCAAATACTCCGAGAAAAGAAAACAGAATCCCAACATCTGACACATAGTTATATTTATACAATGTGCTTACTAGATCAAATAAAGACATGATGTCAGCCTACGGACAATATGCTAAAGTTCATTCGTTTTTACTTTACTTTTGATTATTTGTTTGGGGCTATATATGTTGTGCCAACCTATATTATTTAGTTGAATGTATTGTGCTAACACAGAATGGGTTCATTTGGTAATATATTAAATATAGCCTGTGCATGAAATGGGCTATTCTCCTCGATATATTGTATGATCTACAAAGAAATACAAATGTCACATGAGATCAGGAGCCCTGAAAACCTAGGACAGAATTTGGTAGAACTGTAAATCTCTTGATGGCAATCTAACTTTTATTTCAAATATTCAGTGTGCACATAACATAAAATGTAAAACAACTACAAAGAAGAGTGACTATGCGACAAAGGAATCCTCTTAAATTAAGAGTTAACATCTGTAGGAGGAGCCATCTGCCTCCCAGATGTAGCTGAGGGCAGAAGAACCCAGGTTGTTGTTACTGCTAAAATGTCTGACTGGAGCTGGATACACTAGGCCTCAGTTCTATTCTCTACTAAAATAAATTAAGCACATTTGTAAGACATTATGTACTTTCTTAGTGGAAATCAGATGATGCTGGTGAATCTCTATTGCATAAACAGGGACAATCACAATCACATTTACTGTATCTTTGCATGCATGAATACATCCATGCAGAGATAATACTAGCATTTATTTCCTGAACCTGAATAAGAATCTAATCCCATAATTAAAAACTCTGGCTTCATACATGCTTTCTAGATCATAGCAAGATAGCTAGAGTGGTAATGTCTCTCTTGAATCAAAGTCAGCCATAATGGCAACAATAAAAAAAATGGTTTGCCATTATCTCCTTCTGGGTCTTTCTGTGTGTATATTTACTGTATATGTCTGTCTGTCTAACTACCATCCTATCTATGTAGTTAATCTAGACAATATTTTACACTGGCCACAGTTTGAAATATTACCACTAACTACAGCTTCAAGGACTTACTCAGATATGTACCATTTACTGATAGTGCTAGAACTTAATTTTAGAGACTGAGTATAGAAAGATTTAGTATTGGATTTATCTATTTAAAATAAAAGCTAAACAAGGTGAGGAAAGAAAAGAGGTGAATTTTTCACCTGTACAGGACAGCAGTGTTAAATCCTAATAGATGTAAAGAAATGTATAAGAAATGACAGATTGTCTTTGGGTACAGCTGGCTGTCCTTTGGAGAAAGTATTTAAGCAGATGTTGGAGGTGCTATGTTTGCACTGCATATAGTAATACCTGCAGGGGTTTAAGTTAGATGATCCAATATTCTTTCCTATTCTATCATTCACTACAGTGTGACATAGTTGGAAGTATTATAGTTGTACACAGGCATTTTCACCTTCTTCAAGGAAACCAGAGATCCAGAACAATCCAATACCAAATCTTCAGCAGATTGATCCAGCAAAACAGCACTGAAACTAAGAGAAAACTGTAAAACACAAATAAACATGAAGTGAAGTTTCCATGTGGAAATATATACAGTACAATTATAAATCAGAAGAAATTCAAAGCAGCTTGGCCAGTTAGCAAAGCAAAAGATGCTTGCAGTTAAAACTTTTATCATGTAGCTGCCCTGCTTCATTTATAGAAATCTGTGATGAATCCATCTTCCCCTTATAAAGTTCTTATATCTTTCCACTATTTCTTTTGTTGTTTTTCTTTCCATACACAAGCAAAAATCTGTGAAGGAGGGGAAAAAATGAAATAGCTTCACTATGTCAAACAAATCAGATTGACTACATCCTTTGCAGCCAAAGGTGGCGGACATCTATACAGTCGGTAAAAACAAGACCTGGAGCTGACTGTAGTTCAGATCACGAACTTCTTATCACACAATTTAGGATCAGACTAAAGAGATTAGGGAAGACCCACAGATCAGCTAGATATGAGCTCACTAATATTCCTAAGGAATATGCAGTGGAGGTGAAGAATAGATTTAAGGGACTGGACTTAGTAGATAGGGTCCCGGAAGAACTATGGAGAGAAGTTCACAACACTGTTCAGGAGGTGGCAACAAAATACATCCCAAAGAAAGAGAAAACCAAAAAGGCAAAATGGATGTCTGCTGAGACACTAGAAGTAGCCCAAGAAAGAAGGAAAGCAAAAGGCAACAGTGATTCCTCATAGTAACATATGGCTGTGAGAGCTGGACCATAAGGAAGGCTGAGAGAAGAAAGACAGATGCTTTTGAACTGTGGTGTTGGAGGAAAATTCTGAGAGTGCCTTGGACTGCATGAAGATCAAACCAGTCCATACTCCAGGAAATGAAGCTAGACTGCTCACTTGAGGGAATGGTATTAAAGGCAAAACTGAAGTACTTTGGCCACATAATGAGAAGACAGGACACCCTGGAGAAGATGCTGATGCTAGGGAGAGTGGAAGGCAAGAGGAAGAGGGGCCGACCAAGGACAAGATGGATGTATGACATTCTAGAGCTGATGGATTCAACCTTGGGGGAGCTGGGGGTGGCAACAACTGACAGGAAGCTCTGATATGGACTGATCCATGAAGTCACGAAGAGTCAGAAGTGACTGAACATATAAACAACAACAATAAAAATTATTGAACATGTTTCAAAAAGAATCAATGAAGGTCTGTCCTTTCTTGACAGGCAGCTCCACAACCTAATATGAAATGGCCATCTAAGGTAGTTAGTTGGTGTTAATAGGGGAGGAGAGATCGGGCTCATGGCCCCTCCTTTGTGAGGTGCTGCAGGGTTCAGTACTCTGTCCTCCCCTTTTTAATATCTACATGAAATCGCTGGATGAGATCATCCGTCTCCACGGGATGAGGTACCATCAATATGCTGATGATACTCAGCTATACATATCCATCCCAGGGGGAGTAAGTGATGCTGTGGCTGCCCTTTCCAGGTGCCTGGGGACTGTGGGGGTCTGGATGGGGAACAACAGGCTTCAGCTGAACCCTGGTAAGATGGAGTGGTTGTGGGTTAATGGCCCCTCGGTTCCCAGGAATTTGCCATCTTTAGTTCTGGTTGGGGTTGCACTGCCCCAGACAGACCCGGTGCATAACTTGGGGGTCCTCGTGGATCCATGACTCCTGCTCGAAGAGCAGGTGGCAGTCGTGGCCAGAAGGGCCTTTGCACAACTTTGTCTTGTGCACCAGTTACTCCCTTTCCTGGAGCGAGAGGCCCTTCGAACGGTCACTCATGCCCTGATCATCTCCCATATAGACTACCACAATGCGCTCTACATGGGGCTACCCTTGAAGAGTATCCGGAAGCTACAGCTGGTCCAAAATGTGGCTGCACAGATGATTTTAGTTGCTTCAAGGTCAGCACATATAACTCCGCTGCTCTGCGAGCTACATTGGGTGCCAGTTTGCTTCCAGGTCCAATTCAAGGTGTTGGTTATCACCTTTAAAGCCCTACATGGCATGGATCCAGGTTACCTAAGGGACCGTCTCACCCCCGTCACATCAACCTGTCCCACCTGGTCATGCAGAGAGGGCATGCTATGGACCCCGTCTGCAAGAGAATTCCATCTGGTGGGGTCCAGGAGGCAAGCCTTCTCTGCAGTAGCTCCTGCCCTTTGAAACATCCTTCCCATGGAAATGTGGTTAGCCCCCTCTCTTCTGGACTTCAGAAAACAGCTGAAAACTTGTTTTTGTCATCATGCTTGGAGTGGGGAGAGGAAGAGCCATTCCTGGGACTGGTTAGTTCCCTAGCCCTGCAGGGACCAGCCTTATCCCTTATGGGCTGAATTGATCTGCCCTTATTTGGATTTTATTGTATTTTATATTGTATCCTATATTTATTGGAATATTAGTATTATTTATAATTTTATTGAATTTTAAATTGTTTTTACTGTGAACCGCCCAGGGCCCCCCATGTGGCGGAGATGGGCGGTGATAAAAATCTGATAAATAAATAAATAAATAAATATGTAAGTAAGTAAGTAACCAGAAGAATTTACTTTCATATTACTCAGTTCAGTAAAACAGTAGGGTTTAACAAATTAAAACATTTTACCATTTATGTGGGGAAAAAAATGTTTTGAAGTCACAGTGATTTATTTAACCAAAGAATAATCAGTGCAATAGGGTCTAAATTCCAAGGGATGAATCCAGATTCAACAGCAAAAGAACATTTGAATTTATAAAGGTATTCTTTTTCTTTGGTGAGAAAATCTTGGAATTGTTAGTTGTGAATTATATCTCAGTATAAACTTAGAGAGCTCAACTGTAAGTGATTTGAATTTTCAGCAGAAAAAGAAATGAGTTTTCTATGAGAAACGATCTCAAACTACTCCCACTCGGAATTCATAGTTATGCTTAATCTGCTGCTGCTTCTTTGGCTCATTTACAGAAAGTGTTGGCACGTTGTGAATGCAAAATCATTTTAATAGGGGATCCCCTGGGAATGGGAGCAAAAGTTTTCAGCATTTACCATTTTACAATGAAGTATGGCCAGCTGTTGGGAAGCCTGCATACCACTGTGGAGGCTTTCAACAGTGGAACTATTGGCATTAATGTTTTCAGGTCTGCAGTCTGTGGAGAAACAAGCTAGACAATCCAAAAACTGAAGGACAGGATCAGTTCAAACATGGGAACAGCAGTGAGGCATAAAGGACCTGTCAAAACCTAGCCCAGATGAATCTGCCAGGTTTCTTTCAATTTAAGAGGGCCTCCATAGTTTTTAAATGTGGCACTATTTTTAATTGTGCCATTACTATACCATAGAACTTTCTAATGGTAGAAAGTTTTGATCTAGTTTTTATAAATTATGGCCTCTCTTGGCACCACTAACTCTATAAAGGACCATGACTGAAATGGAAGACCAACAGTTTCTTCATATAAATTGCAGTCAAATTAATTACTGAAAGATTAAAGAAATAGCATTTAACATACATAGAGGAAACAGCATATATTTTATTATTCTTGTTGGCTGAAAAGTCAGACATGAGAAAGAAGAAAAGGAAGATGATCTGAAACTGGTGCAGACACTGGATTTGTATGGACCACCACAATACATAACATCCACTCTTGTCTGTATTAAATCACCAGCTTTATAATTCTGTATGATTACAGAAATGTTCAGCTACTAGAATGGAGTAAGTGAAATAGTTTGTGACCAAAAGTGACTAGCGATTATTATTACTTTATCATTATATGTACCAAGTTCAAAATGCTTTACTATTTCCTGTTTAATGAACATCTGACTGTGATATCAGTACTAAAAATAACAAGAACCAATTCTATACCTACAAAGATCAGAACTGTGCAAGCCATGGTATTCCCTATGGCACTCTATGGAAGTATAAGTTGGACTTTAAAGAAGCAGGATAGGAAGAGTATTGATGCCTTGGTGTTGGAGAAGACTCCTGAAAATACTGTGGACAGCGAAAAAAACAAACAAAACAAAACAAAAAACAAAAAACAAATGGATCATTGAACAAATCAACCCAGAGTTCTCACTCAGGGCACAAATGACCAGACTCAAATTATCCTACTTCAAACACATTATGCGAAGATCCAGCTCTCTGGAAAAGGTTGTAATGCTAGGAAAGGTGGAAGGAAAGAGAGGAAGAGATGACAAGCAGCAAGATGGATGGATTCAGTCACAGTGGCGATGAGTGGAACATTGGGAGACTTGAAAGAACAGGTTAGGGATAGATCATCATACAGAAAATCTATATATGTGGGCACTAGGAGTCGAAAACAACTAATCAATCAACAATGGCACATAATCAATAATACAATAACAATCATCAATCATCACTCAATTCTGCTGAGATTTAAATTATATTTCCTTAATATACAGGGTACAATTTCTAAATGTAATATAGAGATTGGTTACACTTGTGCCATCTTGGTGAAAATGTGCCAGACCTGACAAATATTGTCCTTAGCATTAGCACGGAAAGCTTCATGTGGCAAGGGTATGACTAAGCATGGTAACCTAGTCTACACCTTCCCTACCTCACTAAAAGCATTATGAACAAAGCTTGATTGACCAATGCCATGATGGGCAGTGAAGATCAATATCTGTGGCCTGTCTGTTATAGATGCCTCTGATTCTGAAATTAGAAGAACCTAGTAGACCTTCAGCCTGCAATTCAGGAGGCAACTGGCTATCAGTTACCTGGTTATTATGAGTTATACTCAACACAAGTAGCTGATGATTCAGATAGCAAGAAGGCAAAGCCTGACCTTGGGAAAGTGTCAAGCCTTGAATCATGCCACTAGTTAAAGAGGGATGATCAGCAGAAATTGGCATGACACTTCAGTAAGATGGAATATTAACTCCTCTTATTAGGCAAATACAGGAACTCTGCTACAGACCCCCTCACCATGTTGGAAATAGCTCTTCTCAGGTCTGCTAACTGCTTTATGAGTAAAATAATAAAATCAGTGGAAACAAGCTAATTGCTTCCTGCTTATTTTCCCCTCAGTATAGTGCCAGACAGGTGAGAACTATAGCATATGGTGCTGAGAAACAAAAGACTTTTAGAAGTCTTTTAGAAGAGCATGACCTGAGGTTTTGATGGCATGGATATTTATGGTACAATAAAGTTAAAGTTAATGTGGATTTTAAAAACCACTTTATTAGACATGCCATACTGAGAATATGGAATAGATATAAACCCAGACTGTGCCCAAAAGCACCTCTATGGATCTCAGCACAAGAAGCATTTTACAGAAGAGAAACAATAAGCAAAGACAAATGGTTAACATACCAGGAATTACTGGAGAATCACCAATGGATATAAAAGTAAATCAAAAGAGCAATTAATGACAGAAGGATATAGTTGCCAATGGTTTTCCCATTTACAGTTATCAGAAAGACTTAAAATGGAAAAAAAAAAAAGACTTATGGACAAACTAAGACAGAATTTGAAGTGCAATTGTGTACCAATGATGAATATGTAATTGCTACAATGTACAAACTTTTGCTGATATTTAAAACGGAATAAGAACAGGTTAAAGAATATATGATAAAGTGGGCTAAGAATTTTGGTTATAATATACAGATGGATCAATGGGAAAATATGTGGTTAAAAGTGTTGAAATTTACATTATGTTATGATCTTAAAGAATTTTTTTACAAAATGATGTATCATTGCTACATAATGCCAGATAAATTATCTAGAATGTATAAAGGCATTCCAAATGTATGTTGGAAATGTGAACAACATGAAAGGATATTCTATCTGGTAGACATCTAAAAGTCCTTAAAATTTTTGGATTCGGATGCATACATTGATACAGAGGATTTTAAAGATTAATATTCAATTGAAGCCAGAATTTTCTTTTAAGGACTTATGGATACACAGGTAGAAAATAGTTATGTGATTATTGTGGCAAGATTATTATATGCACAAATATTCGGCATTACCCACCATGGAGGAATGGTTGGTGAAATTGATAGAACTTGCTGAGATGGCCAACTGACTTCTTTGATTAGAGAAAGGTCATTACTGACATTTATCAATAACTGTAAACCCCTTGTGGATTTTTTGCATAAAAAAGGAAATGATTTTGTGACTTATGGTTTTGATGATTAGACAGAAAAAGTTATAGAAATAAGGGAATTAAGATGTCATCTTCAAGAGAGAGGTTTGATTAGAATTATATGTATAACTACTGAGAGGAAGATCGGAAGCCATTTCCTTATATTTGTTTTCATGTTTTCTGATCTATTTTTTTCTTTTTTCTATCTCCCTTTTTCTTTGTCTCATCTTTTCCTCTCTTCTTTTCATTTCATATTTACCATATCTTTTTCTTTGAATTTTTTTTTATTATATATGTAAAATCTTTTAATAAAAAACCTATTTTTAAAAAAGAATTATGGCATATGGATGAATACTATGGCATATGGATTGCTACTTGGAATATAAGAAAAGTAAAATTTAAAGATCATAAATTAATGCATGAAATAAAGAAAAAAAGTGAAAAGTTATGTACCTGTGAAACTAAGGGAAAGGAAAACTATGGAATAATTTTCAATGAAAGTGGTCTGATTCTGTGGAATCCACTTAATGAATACATTTAGGGAAGTAAAGGTGTAGGTTTAGTATGAATTTTGTCATTTAGGTTGTAGTGGGACAACCATGAAACAACAGCATGCTATGCTTCAGTAAATGGTAATAACGGAAGAAGCAGAAGTAAAGTTTGAGGGAAAATATGGAACATTCTGGATTAATATGATTGGGGGGGCACAAAATCTGTTAGGTGATGTGAATAGATGGATAGAAACTGTTTTGAATTCAAGGTTTAAGTATAAGTCTACTTACACATTGTAATGATATGTGGGAATGACCTTGGAAGATGGGGGGAAGAGATGCTGCCTAGGGAATGATCAGATAAGAGAGGGCATAGCCCACAGCTGCAAAACAGGCAAAGAAAGAAACTCAGAAAGGAACCTCCCTAACTTATCAGGCTGTAAAAGAGAGAGCAGGAGATCTGTACTTTCAGACTTGCAAGATTCTATTAATGTAGCCTTACAATAAAGTAGAATTAGCTCATCTGGTCATGTTTCCTGTCTGGTCTACCTGGAAAGGCTGACACTCATAGACATGGTACAGGAATAAATGCAAATCTAAAACTATGATTGTTGATGATGGAGGATCAAATCTGAAAAGGACAGAAGGGTGATCATAGGTTTGGAATGTAAGACAGACCATTTCTTAGTAGTGTCAAGAGTGGATCTTAGGGAAAATGGGCATAGAATAAAAGGAAAGAAGTTAAAAATTAAGAGTCAAAGTAGAAAGACTACAGCTGGAGAAAGTACAAATCCTCTATTAAAAAAAAGTATTAGCATTAATGATGCTGTATAAATACTGTGTAAATACTGAATAAAAAGTATTCCAATGAATGAAGCAAAAATGGAAATAAGGAAAGAGGATATAAAAGCAGTTTTGAACAAGTTTCAGAGAGACATGGAACTGTAATGATAATGAAAAATATGCTAATAGAATGTATGCTAATGGGAAGTGTGAAAAAAGTTGATGAAGTGAAAGGGGCTATGGATTTTATAAAATGCATACAAAGGAATGATTGCTGCAAAATATGGGATTTAAACAAACATATAAAATGAAGCTCATCTTCTTTAAAGCTAATATTACATTAGCTGTAGGACTAGAGAAACTTTAATTTTTTCCCCATAAACTTTAGGAATGTGAAGTTCTATAGACTGTATTTGCAACTTCTTGATAATACTACAGTAATCTGAACCTATTTCCCAAAGCAGATAACATCATTTGGGATTTTTTAGAATGTTGTTGGTGAACTAATGGTGAACCCACTAAATATTCTTAGTGCCACCATTGTTATTATTACTTTTGTATTACCTATCCTTTTTTGTTCTTGTTGTTTATTCATTCAGTCGCTTCCGACTCTTCGTGACTTCATGGACCAGTCCACGCCAGAGCTTCCTGTCAGTTATCAACACCCCCAGTTCCCCAAGGGACGAGTCCATCACCTCTAGAATATCATCTATCCATCTTGCCCTTGGTCGGCCTCTCTTCCTATTGCCTTCCACTCTCCCTAGCATCAGCATCTTCTCCAGGGTGTCCTGTCTTCTCATTATGTGGCCAAAGTACTTCAGTGTTGCCTTTAATCTCATTCCCTCAAGTGAGCAGTCTGGCTTTCTTTCCTGGAGGATGGACTGGTTTGATCTTCTTGCAGTCCAAGGCACTCTCAGAATTTTCCTCCAACACCACAGTTCAAAAGCATCGATCTTCCTTCACTCAGCCTTCCTTATGGTCCAGCTCTCACAGCCATATGTTACTACTGGGAAAACCATTGCTTTAACTATGCGGGCCTTTGTTGTCAGTGTGATGTCTCTGCTCTTAACTATTTTATTGAGATTTGTCATTGCTCTTCTCCCAAGGATTAAGCGACTTCTGATTTCCTGACTGCAGTCAGCATCTGCAGTAATCTTCGCACCTAGAAATACAAAGTCTTTCACTGCTTCTACATTTTCTCCCTCTATTTGCCAGTTATCGATCAAGCTGGTTGCCATAATCTTGGTTTTTTTGAGGTTTAGTTGCAAGCCAGCTTTTGCACTTTCTTCTTTCACCTTCATCATAAGGCTCCTCAGTTCCTCTTTGCTTTCAGCCATCAAAGTGGTATCATCTGCATATCTGAGACTGTTAATGTTTCTTCCAGGGATTTTAACTCCAGCCTTGGATTCCTCAAGCCCAGCTTGTCGCATGATGTGTTCTGCATACAAGTTGAATAGGTAGGGTGAGAGTATACAGCCCTGCCGTACTCCTTTCCCAATCTTAAACCAGTCCATTGTTCCGTGGTCTGTTCTTACTGTTGTTACTTGGTCGTTTGTTTGTTTTTTACACTTCTATTAATTCCACTTGTGATTTTTTTCAGAATTACAGTGCTGTATCAGCTGTAGTCAGAGGGTAGATGCAAATTCATCTGAGTTGCCACTGGGAAGGGAATATAATGCCAGAAAGTTAAAATAAGGCAGAGGTTTTTAAATAGAGTAGGTTTGTGTCCTACTTTAAAAAGCTGGAGGGGGTCTTCTGTTTCAAGGTATCTTCCATTTGAAGGATAGTCCAGGCAACTCCAGTTTAAGAACAGAAGACCATGAAGAGAAGAGATGCTGGAAATGCCCAACAATTTCTACACAGTAAACCCAAAGGTCATGTGACGGCCTATTAAATATATTTTATCAAATATTTCTACTTAATTTCCAATCAGATTTCTAAATGTGAATCTATGCATAAGAATTAGCATGTACATTTCTGTCCTGTCCTGGGGTGATACATTTAATCTATTTTGGCAATATACAGGAGGCTACCCAAATACAAAAGGCAAAGGAACAGTGTTGAAGCTAGACTATCAGAATTATAGGGATTAAGTTTCAAATTCTAAATCTTAGGATTGTTGTTAGAATAACACAGAGGAGAGAAAAAAACCATGTAAAGCTTCATGGGGAAAAGTTTAATAAATAAGGCAGATTTGAAAAAGTTAAAAATTGGGAGAACCAAAGCAGAGGGAAACAGATTTAAGACAATATGAAGTTTCTATAAGATTTAGAAATAGGCAGCTATATTTAGTTTGTTGCAGAAAAACAGTTGGGGAGGAGTGGTTACCTCCAATAATTTGTTTTCCTACATTAAAAAATATTTTGAAAGTAAAAATTAATTTAAATAATATTTAGATAATTTAGATAATGGCTTTGCAAACAGTCAATAATTTATAAATAAGTCCAAAATAAGTAAATTTTAAATAGCCAAGAATCATTATTCTATGATGAATTAAGACAACCAGCAATCATGCCATTTCCTTGTAAAGCATAATCACACCATGGCAAAAGGAGAATCTATATTCGTTTATATTCATCTATCTTCTGACAGATAAATTTGCTTCTGTAAGAGTCTGTACATTTTGCATCATTTAAAGCCTTAACAATAAAGTCATTTAAACTCCCTACCATTTCTCCTATTTTTCTGTACATCCCATTCTTGAAACATTTTGTTTAATTACTTAATTATCACACTTAGATAATGTAAATACTATACTTTGGCCACTTTAAAGAAATCCAATTTTGTATGTTGGCACCATTTCTGAATGTGAAGCAATTTGCAGTGAAGAAAGTGCTGTCTTCTGAATGGAGCCAGAAATCTTGATAATGTTCTCATTTTATGTCAGAGCATGCAATCTTGCAGGGTTGCCAAACTGTTCAATCCTCCTCCTAATTTTACAGTAGTCCTACTGATTTCATTTCTAGAATGTAGAGAAATGCCAGAGGGGGAAAATGCAGGTGGAATAAAAAGTTATCTGCTTTGCGAAATAATTTTAAATTGCTATGGTATTACCAAGATGCCAAAATTGCAAATAGGGTCCACTGCACTTTATATTCCTAAAGGGGACTTTTTGGGCAGGAGGTGGTATGGGGGGATTTAAACATCTCCTACCCTACAATCTATGTAATATTATAGCTAAGATAACTAAATTGCTGTTAAGTTTTCAGGCTTGCAAATGGGTAATTTTTGTTTCCAAGCAGCGGGTGTCATCACAGAAGGGACTGTTCTGTGCTGGATTCTATTGCATGCAACAGGCTGTGTGGCAACTGAACGCAATCTGTGTTGACACTTGGCTTGACCTACCTCTGAGAGCCTGTGTTCCTGATGGGAACATGCCAAATATAGCAGCAGAGTACCTTGCCACCATGCTGTCTGGTTTTCACTCATTTTTCAGAGGAGCAAGACACAAAACTGAAGATATAGTTGCTGATGGGAAGATGAGTCCTGATTAAATGGGACATTTTTGTGTTCTTCTATCTGTAAGGAAAAAGAAGCTCTGCTTGACTATATACTTGCAAAGAAGTAAATGTGCTCACTCTTGTTTTATCTTGGTAATAATAAACAACAAGAGCAACCTGCTTCATTTAAACTATACAGTCAGAAGAAATGGGTAATGGAAAGTCTGGTCACTTGGAAGTACCTTCAAACTTCTAAGTCTCCTTTGGCATTTTCTAGGAATCTAGATTAAAAAATTATCCATATTTATAGTTATTATATATTCATGATACATCATATGTTATTCAAATATTTCAAAATTCTAAATCATTTTAGAAGAATTTTAGTTATTAGGCTAGATCCAAATATGCAGGATGACTGGTTTCAAAAACGTCTTGGGCTGGGAGGAGCAACAGAAGTTACAGGGAGAAAGTTGTAGAATAAATAAGATGGATCTTTAAACAAGCATCCTTTAAAATTTTGGCCTAAGCTCATACAAAGTTTGGATCTAAACTATTAATAATGGATATTGACCTCATGATAGCATAGTGAAAGTGAGCTCATGTTTTACATTATGCACATGAAGCATAAACAAGTGAAATATAAGAATTTTGATTTCAGTGGATCAAAAAATTCAGGTAGTTAGAATGTCAGGGAAAACTCCCACAGAACCCTAGCTACTATTCATTAGCAGAAAATGGTGATTATGAAAGCCTTACTGGACTAGTCCACTCCCATTCTTAAATATCTATCAGTATCTTTTCTGATATCTTGCACAGAAATGTGTTAAAAAGAACTGATCTTTTGGCTTCAGAATGAAGCAATGAAGTACTTATAGGACAACGATTTAAGAATATGTCAAGATGAAAAGCAATGCTGGCAAATAATTCATGCTTTTGACTTTCTAAAATCTTCCATATTACACAAAATATAGCATATGGTCCTAAGTTCAAGCCATTAAAAGAGTAAAAATCGGATGCCTATTTGTCTTAGTAGGTCATTTTAAACAACAAAGAAAACTAAAATTCTCACATCATGAGTCACAATAAGCAACTGTGAATACTTAACCAACTCTCATTTCTGTTATCATTATTCCATTCATTAAACTTTGATTCTGCATTATGCTGTTCATTATGATTCCATTCAACAAACATAGTTCTGCAATTAATTTTGTTATGTTTTTGTTCCTGCCACTTGCAAATCTTTTCCAAAAGCATACAGACTGCTTCTTCATTAGAAGATGCAAATACAAGGTTGATTGATACCCACTAATATAATGTCCTGTCATGGAATAGAAACATCACAAAATTGCAAAATGTATTTTTAATTTATATTTTCTATCATAGATTTGCATAATTTATATAATCACATACATTGAGTCCATATCTGTAATACCTGTCAATTCAATGTATTATATTTATTCAAAATAGACCTTCCTGAACTCTGGAGTGAAAGAAAGTAGCTTTGGTAATGTGGTTGGGTCTTATATCTTTCAGCTTGAGGTACTTCAGGGCTCACCTACAGTAGCCAATCCATATCAGGAAAACAAAAGAAAACAAACAAACAAACAAACAAAAATGCTAACCCAAGTGTATTAAATACTATATGGGCCCAGAAATAATAATCAGCTTGCTATCTGTTGTCTCAAAAAAAGGTAGGGAATGTTGCTATTCAGATTGCAAAAAGGATGCATGGATTTATAAAGCTTCCAGCCATGTCAATTTCATACTGAATAAGAGCATTTCTACATGAAGAAGTTGCATCAGTTCAAAATTTATTCTGGACCTGTGTGATCACAAAATGTTGGCATTTCAAGAATGTCCTTCAGGTGGGAGGAGATTGGCGGTGACAAATTCGATAAATAAATAAATAAATGATTTATTTATTTATATAATTTGTATAGCTGCCAGCTCAAAACATGATTCTGGGCAACTAACCAAAACAATTCAGATGGGAATTTATTCATCCCAGTCCCAACACCTGAGGAAATAATCATGTTTCTAAAGCCTTCTTAAAAGCCATCAGGGCTTTTCTGGGGTAGGGATTATTCCAATTCAATAAACTTTTTTTTTTTTTCCTGGATCTGTTCATTTATTTGAAATTGGTCTTTCACAATGCTGGAGCTTCTGAGCAGTCTCCACATTTCCTGCTTCTGGGCTGGAGAAAATGATTCCTTTTCAAGTAAGCCTTTGGATAAAAAAAACGGTCTGGCATTTTGTACTCTGAATTGTACCCTACAGAAGAACAGGAGGAAATAGACATAACTCTTGTCAGTTTCATTCCTGCTCACTTTGGTCTGTGCTAAGCACAGGTAGAAAGACATGCAAGGATCAGTAAAACCACCTTCATTAACTGTATTTTTAAGTGAAACCCCCAGAGCTTCTCTGCACTAGTTAAGTTTTATCTCCCATTTTCAGATGCTGCAAGTGCATGCAAGCAACATTACATATACTGGGAAAAGCACCTAGAAGGAAAAAAAAAGTGTAGGGCTAATGTAGAAATGGCAGAAATGAAGCTCAGATGTTTACTCTCTCTCTCTTTCTCTTTGCCAACCATCTGTCCTTCCATGCCTTCCCATCAGGGCAACATAGATATATATTATATATTAGAATATATCAAATTTAGTCACTGCCCATCTCACTCAGAGAGAACTCTGGGCAGTTTACAATAAAACAGGAATAAAATATTAGTTAAAATATTAGTTAAAACAATAAAACAGTACAATAAAAACAATCTTCTTAAATTAATAATATATTCCAAGAGGTAGATGGTAAGAAGTTCTTAATATAATTTCCAGGGAGCGTCTTCAGGGGACTGGCCACCTCCAGGGTTGGTTACCTGTCCTCACACCCCACGCAAGATGACAGAGCAAGGTCTTCACCCCTTTCTGGAAGGCTGGAAGAGTGGAGGCCCACCTCACCTCTGGGGGAAGAGTGTTCCAGGGCAGGGGCAATGGCAGAGAAGGGTCTCATCCTGGGATCCACCAATCAACATTCTTTCATAGATGGGACCCACAACATGCCCTCTCTGCCAGACTGGGTGGGATGAATCAATGTAATGAGGATGAGATGGTCCCTCAGGTAACCTGGACCCATGCCATGTAGGGCTTTAGAGGTAATAACCAACACCTTGAATTGGACCTGGAAGCAGGCTGGGACCTGATGCAGCTCCTGCAGCAAAAGTGTTACGTGTGCCATCCATGGCGCACCCAAAATTCCTCATGTGGCCACATTTTGAACCAGTTGCAGCTTCTGGATATGCTTCAAGGGTATATATATAACAATGCTGTTGGTCTTTTTTAAAATCATTTTTATGCAGAGAGATGGAGAAGGAATTTTTGTTTCTTCAGGACCCACAACAGCACAGGGGACACGGCACTGCTAGAATAATTACAATTATTCTTTTGATTTGCTGAAAGTGGCACTGAGTGGCTCATAACTCACCCTGTTTTCACCATGCTGAGGCTAACCACAGGACAGATAATTGCAGGTTGGTTTCAAATTGTTTTGTGTATTTGGAGGGTAAAAGTTGGAAGAGTGTTTTTGTCATTACTTCCCATTTTATGTTTAAAGTGTGCAAGAACATGGCTCACAACCAGTATGAATCTCTCTTTAGATGTGAGTACTTCAATTCACAAAAGTGGGATGAGATACCAGAGCCACTCCAAATAACCATCCAATTTCAATTTTTAATGTGCCTAAAGTAGAAATTACTAAACACAAGTAGAGTTATCTCTTAGCTAAACTACTATTGATTTAAACTTGATTTTTTAGAAAAAAAAAATAGATTTTTTAGATTTTTAAAAGATTTTTTAGATCTGTTTTTGAAAAACCCATGAAACATAGCAAGTAATACTAAACAGCCCTTAGAGAAACTGTAATAATAACAACAATAATTGCAGCAGCACAAGCTTTCCCTACTCAGGCTATCATCAGGGTTAGAAGTACTATAGACTAGTTATAGTGATTTTCAAAGACAATCTAACTACAGGTTTGACGGTGCCATCAGCAAAATGCCATCTCTGTGAGTTCCAATAGGAACATGCAAAAAAGTCA
Source organism: Candoia aspera (assembly GCF_035149785.1). Classification (NCBI taxonomy): domain Eukaryota; kingdom Metazoa; phylum Chordata; class Lepidosauria; order Squamata; family Candoiidae; genus Candoia; species Candoia aspera. The sequence goes on along the minus strand of NC_086158.1, from coordinate 33,657,083 downwards.
GTCAGTGCTCTGCCCAAGATGATGTCAGTCCTAGTATAACCACAATGTGAGGAAATACTTTCAGTCTTGCAAGATTCTGTTAATGTAACCTTATAATAAAGATAGAGCTAGTACTCCTGGTTGTGCTTCTTGTCTGGACTACCTCTTGGTGGTAACATCGATCTTGCAAGACTGAAAATATTTCTCCCCTCCTATCCTTTTACTCTCTGGAAAACTAAGGAGTGTCCCTTCTGAAACATTTCCCATGTCCTCCCTCCTTCTAAAGGCTGAGATATCTTTCACATACCGATTGTCTAGTCTGCAGCTTTCCCTCTGCTTCCCAAGGTCATTCCCATGTACAATTACAGGAACTGGCTTTAAAGACTACTCAGAAACTATAATTGGTCCAGAATGCAGTGGCCTAGGTTCTGACCAGCAGCCATCATTAGCAATATCTTGCATCTGTACTTTGGGTGCTACACTGACTCCTGACTGTTTTGGGGTACAATTTAAAGTGTTGATTTTAACCTACAAAGTTTTTTGTGGCTTGGCATCTAGGTATCTCCAGGACCACATTCTCCAGCCAGAATTGATCCAACTAAGATCATAATCTCAAAAGAAGATACTGCTGATATCCCATTTTTGAAAATTTTGGGGAGTTGTTGCCAGGAGACATTTTGTTGTTGTTGCAGTACTGACCCTCTGGAACAAACTCCCTATTAAAATTCAGCTTGCAACATCCAGGAAACAACTAAATATGGCCTTTTCCCTAGAGTATAGACTCCATACTAGTGGTGGAATTGTTTCACATCTTGAATATTTGAAATATTTCATCTTTAAACCTAATTTGGATATTTTAATGCTGTATTTGTTTGAGTCCTTGGATGTTTTACTTTCCTTACTATGGATGTTTTATGTTTTTGCTGCAAACCACTGTGAATCAGTTAGTTGAAATTGTGGATATATAAGCTAAATAAATAAATGAATAACTTGTAGTATCGTCTCTGAGCAGTAATTAATAAAAACTACAAATTGATGTTCTGAGAAATATCTTTAGAGCACCATCTAAAGTCTCATTACTTGTCTCCCTCATTAAAAGGTAGCGCCAGCTTCCTGTCTCCACCGAATGTACTATTTCCCATAAATTTGTATGCTTCCCCATCATCCATACTAGCTCTAAATGAGATTTCAAGCCACAGCAAACTAAATCATTTTATGGTGTAAAGTAATTAGACTAGCACAGTGATTTGTGGTTACCTCAGTAACCTTCTGCTAATCTGCAGAGTCTTAAAAAATCAAGCTGAGATCACACTACAGGCCCAGTATAAATAGAGAGCATATTTAAAGACTATAGTGATTAGACAGAAGAGGGATAAAAACTGTGTAACAACAATCACAAGCCTGTTTCAAGATGTCAAATAACCTTTGTGACATACCAAAGGTCTATAGGACACAAAGCAAGCAAAAGCTTTTATAATGCCATGTAAGAGCATTACATTTGAAATGAAAGCCATTTCCAGGCTGTAAAGTAATGTTGTAATAACATTATTATATTATCCTCAAAGGATGAATTCAGATCAGAAGGGGTCCTTAGATTTGTAAGATAAAGTAATATTGGTTGATATATAAAGGAAAGTCAAATCTATAAGAGCTAAATTTCCAGTTTTATTGTGTGTGTGTATCTGACTTTCATAATCTATATATAATTTCTTGACAAATATATGCTTCCTGCATATACATTCTAGATTAGTGGAAAACGTATAAGTCAATACTTTTTCAGCTTTTTTTAATGCTAAATACTTTATTTAATTCTTTTGTATATTTAACATTATTGAAACCATTAAACATATGCAGTATTCTTCTCCCAATCCAATATTAAAGATATTCCCATATAACCAGTGCAATATTATATCAGAAAACTGCTTCAAATGAATTGGGTCATGCAAAAAATGTAATTTTTTTTATACTTATGCAAAAAAATCATGCTGTTTTGGATATGGGATGTCTGCAGCAAAGAGCTCAGAATCTCACCAGCCTTCTTCAATGTGGCATCCTTCATATGTGTTGGATTATAACTTCTGTCACCCATTGCCCATGGTGGTTGGGATGATGATTATATTTGGAGGCCACCATGTTGGAAAAAAAATGATCTAATTTTTTGCAATGGAAAAGGAAACTAAAGATGATGATAGAAAGTAAGGAAGGCAAAAAGGTAAGAGAGCTTCTAAGGCTATGTGGAAGAATGTCAGGCTGAAATATCTATATTCTCAGATATGAGTGACATAAAACTCCTTAAATGCACAAAAATGTATTTACGACTGCATAACAACTCTGGAAATAAAAAGTTTAAACAGAAATCTTTTTTGACTGGATTTCTTCAAGGAGCCAAATATACAAACTTCTCTGATGAACTCCATATGTAGCTTTAGCATTACAATGCTTAACATGGGACCTATCTATATGGAAAAAACCATTTTCTGCATTTTGAACATGTTGTTATATTCATATAAATCCATCCCACACTGGTTAGGCCTGATGGTGGCAATCTTAGGTTTATTATTCTAAGTTAAATTTAGTTAAAACTTTATTGCAACCACATGGTTACAGCAACACCAAAAGGCACTTATCAAAAACATAAACATAATCAAAAGATTTAAGAATTGGACAGAGTAAACCCCAAATACATATGAGGTACTTAAAACTTAACCAATACCAGATAGAATATAAAGCAATTCCATCAATACTATCTTAAACAAATCCATTCCCTTTTAAGCTGGCCAGCTGACTGTCATACCACCATTAGTCTTTCTTCCTTGCTGCAATTCATATAACATTACTTACTGAGTTACGTAAAGATCCATGTCTGCCAGCAAGAAACAAACGGTTTTACCGTATGCACCTTCGCTTTGCTGCTTCAGTAGAGGGCAAATAAGATGGGTTTTAGGTACCATATGCTGCACATCACAATATAATGAATTAGATTTTTCACCTATGTAGCACCAAAGATGCAGAAATGCTTAGCTCTTAGTATTCCCTTGTATCTTCCATCCAGATATGCTGATGAGATAGACAGGAGATTTAAAAAAAAAATCTATAAATGTTGGGTGTGTTAAGGGCCAGAAATAGACATTCAATTCCACTGTTTAATCAGCCAGATCCATTCTGTATTAAAGATGATCCCTAAACATGACCATTGACAAAAACCTCTACTTTCCTCTCAAAACCTAGAGTATGCATGTAATCTACAGTTAAGGAATATGAATGAAAATGTGGTAAACAACACTAGGTTCATCCTCCCAGTTTGAACTGTTCCCACATGCACTGTTTTGATCAAAGAAGAATCCACCACATTGAGTATCCTTCTAAATAGCAGAAAGATTCTCCCTTATGTGATCAAGGGCAAGCCCACTTCCATTCTCAGTAAGGCAGCAGAGATATACTTGGTGGAAGGGCCAGGATATATTTATTCTGTATCACCTCCAAGTTGTCTGTTTGTTTTTTTTCCATTTCCCATATTTCCATCCCATATAGCAACTGGGGAATGTTTCCTTTGAAAATCTATGTTGTTGAATAAACAAAACAGCTTCCTTCAGAGGGAGGGTGGGAGGGAGGGAGGAAGATTTTATTAATCTCATTGCTGTCAACTTAGTACAGCAAGTTCCAAACCAATGTTTGAGAGAAATGTAAACCTGAATATTTAAAGGTGTTCACTAATTTGATTTCATGGCCATTCAGTGACCATTCATGTCTTTTTGAACTTTAGAAAATTTCTCTAGGAGCCATTCCTTTTAAGCTTCTACAGAGATCACTATTTTTTTCCCCAAAGCCTATGCAAAACCATTTGCATTATAGAGAGCAGCACTGTAATATCTGCATAAAAAAGTACGGAGATCTTCCATTCATCAATACCTGTAAGGAAGAAGGAGATGAATGTTTTGTGATAATATTGTTAATATAAAAACAGAGCAGAAAAGGGCCCAAAATGTATCCCTGTCTCCATTCTTCTCTTTATCCATTTTTTTCCCATAGCATTTCTGACTGTTCTGTATAAACTTAAATATTAGTACCTTCACATTACTTATAAATCTAGCAAATACTCCTCCACTCTAAATTAGTATCTAGCATCTTTGAAAACACATATACTAAAACTGTAACAGTGCAGGGAAGAATAGCATAGCTCCTGTGGAAGGAAGTCACACAAAGTCATCTAACAAGTTACTATGATCACCTACTGGAAATTTCATTATGCCTTAGAAATGGAATTTCCCCACTTGGAAAGAAACTTCTGTAATAGGCAAACCTTTGACTGAAGATTATCTATTACTACTGAATTTTTTTCCACCAAGGAATTCTAAAAAAAAAAAAACTTGAAAGAACCAGAATTTCCCAACAAGCAGCCTGAAAGGAAATGATGTACAGTATTATACCGCACAGGATTCAGTCATGTTTATCTGACAGCTTTTGGCAGATAACATGCAACCATATTTTGTAACCAAGAGATGACAGGCAATGGTCTTTTATATAAGTAGCCTGTTAAAACAAAATTAACAATCTGAGATATTTGAATTTCAAGTAAATAATAATCCCAATATTCAGAATATGGCACTTCCTATTGAAGATGTTTGGAAGATTTAGCTATGTGTTGGCTCTAAAAACAAATAAAAAATTAAACTGGCAAGCAAACAGGTTTACCGTAGAGTAAGTTTTACTGAAATGTGACATATGATTTAGCTAGGGACATTGGAGAATCAATTATACAGTTCATCCTAGTGAATACTACACCTAATAATTATTATTTAAATAAACCCAATCCTAGTTAAGTTTTTTATCTACAGAACAACAACAACATAGTTCCAAGCAAGAAAGATGAATTATAGGATAAGTTAATAAAAAGTTTGAAAAAGTACATACTGTAATTTTAAACATTGAGGCAACACATCATTTATCTTCTGGAGAATTTACTAATCCCTTTCTTTGTTGTCTTAATAGCCTGGTGGAAGGAAGGAAGGAAGGAAGGAAGGAAGGAAGGAAGGAAGGAAGGAAGGAAGGAAGGAAGGAAGGAAGGAAGGGAGAAAACTTTTTTGTATAACTCTTAGAAAATGTAGTATTTGTGGTTTGATGATAGGTCTATGGTATACTATTTGATAATTGTTTTATTCTGCAAACTGTATGCTTCTTTCAATAAAAGAAAAGGAGGGAAATAATTTTTGCTTGAATAATTATTTTTTAATATATTTTCTAGGAGTTTTTGAAGCCAAGAAAGATTGTTTGCATTGTTTGTGTTAATCATGGCTTGTTTAATAATAAAACAAAAAAAAACTGCATTATGGTTTAGTGTGAAGTCTTAATAAAAATGGCTCTGAAGTTAACAATTTATTTCAAGAAATCTAAGCTATCTAATTACCAATTAGTAATATGCTTTAAATAAAGCAGAATTTAACTGAAAGCTATTCTTCAAAGGTCCTTTCCTACTGCACCTACAGTAATGTATGACACACACATGCCTTGACAACATCCCTCATTTCCCTCAAGTCCCATAATGTCCCATCATTTCTTCCTCAGCCCATGAATAATACATATTTAAGTTGTCCTTAGGTTTACAGGCATTAAAGTATCATTGTATTTCAACACTATCCAAGAGTAGCATCAAGGCTTATTACAGCTTTTTATAGAATGCTATCAAGAAATAATCCCATATTCGGAACCTCTCATCACCTTTACATTCTTCACTTATTCTCTCAGTTTTTAATTATAAATAATCGTATCAATCATGCTTTTACATGATTTTGCATACTTTGTTGTTGTTTATTCGTTCAGTCATTTCCAACTCTTCGTGACTTCATGGACCAGCCCACGCCAGAGCTTCCTGTCAGTCATCAACACCCCCAGCTCCCCCAGGGACGAGTCCATCACCTCTAGAATATCATCTATCCATCTTGCCCTTGGTCGGCCCCTCTTCCTTTTGCCTTCCACTCTCCCTAGCATCAGCATCTTCTCCAGGGTGTCCTGTCTTCTCATTATGTGGCCAAAGTACTTCAGTGTTGCCTTTAATCTCATTCCCTCAAGTGAGCAGTCTGGCTTTCTTTCCTGGAGGATGGACTGGTTTGATCTTCTTGCAGTCCAAGGCACTCTCAGAATTTTCCTCCAACACCACAGTTCCAAAGCATCGATCTTCCTTCTCTCAGCCTTCCTTGTGGTCCAGCTCTCACAGCCATATGTTACTACAGGGAACACCATTGCTTTAACTAGGCGGACCTTTGTTGTCAGTGTGATGTCTCTGCTCTTAACTATTTTATTGAGATTGGTCATTGCTCTTCTCCCAAGGATTAAGCGTCTTCTGATTTCCTGACTGCAGTCAGCATCTGCAGTAATCTTCGCACCTAGAAATACAAAGCCTTTCACTGCTTCTACATTTTCTCCCTTTATTTGCCAGTTATCAATCAAGCTGGTTGCCATAATCTTGGTTTTTTTGAGGTTTAGCTGCAAGCCAGCTTTTGCACTTTCTTCTTTCACCTTCATCATAAGGCTCCTCAGTTCCTCTTCACTTTCAGCCATCAAAGTGGTATCATCTGCATATCTGAGATTGTTAATGTTTCTTCCAGCGATTTTAACTCCAGCCTTGGATTCCTCAAGCCCAGCATGTTGCATGTTGTGTTCTGTGTACAAGTTGAATAGGTAGGGTGAGAGTATACAGCCCTGCCATACTCCTTTCCCAATCTTAAGCCAGTCCGTTGTTCCATGGTCTGTTCTTACTGTTGCTACTTGGTCGTTATACAGATTCTTCAGGAGGCAGACAAGATGACTTGGTATTTACATACTTAGTCATGTGTATATCTACAGTAAATAAATTTATATTTAAGGCACATATTTGAAACAAGCAGACTTTCTTCTAAGCAGTTATTCACTAGCTACCAATTTTCATTCATATTCAAATGGCTGAATTTCCTTCATTTATGTAATGGAACACATTTTTTTTCTCCTGTATCTTATTGATTCAATATTTTTGCCAAAATTCAACTCTGTTTCTTCCATTATCACTGTTCATGGGACTGTATCATGCAATTATTACTAATCTGTTGATTCCTGCTTTAATGTACTATATACGCCAAATGATGTACATTTTAATGCTTTCATTCATTCATAACTATTTATTCATAATTAAACCTACATTTTCACTTTGCTGAATGTATTCATCAACTCCTATCCACAAGATCAGTCATCTTTACTCAGGTCTAATACACTCTTCCCTTTTATCTTAGTTTGACAAACATCCTTCTTTTTTCCTACACTTTCTTGCCTTGCCTTGCCTTGCCATTCATTAATCCATGCTCTTTGCCATTTATTTCTCTTACATACCAAGTAGCAGTCTTCCGTATGCCACAGTCATCACTAGATGAGTCCAAAGGTTTGCCACCTATGGATGGTCAATCAAGCCTCTCACATGATGCTGAATGGATTGTAATGTTTTAATGTTTTGTTCTTGATCAAATATATGATCAAGTGACAAATCCCAGTTTGGAACTAATATGGATGTTATGAAATTATTAAAAGACAGCCAGCAGAGTAGAATAGTTAAGGTGTTAGATTAGTATTGAGGGAACCTGGGTTCAAGTCTACTCTTAGCCATGGAAACTTACTGAGTAATTTTGACCCATCCTCTCTCAGCGCAGCATACTTAAGAGAGGTAAAAATGAAAGGAAAGTTTCATGAAAGCTGCCTTTTGGTCCTGAATTTAATGTGAGGTATAGTCCAAGAAATAAATGCATTAGAAATAAATAAAAATTGTATGAATGAGCACTTAGGAAATTAAGAACATAATCCATTGAAAAGCTGCCCTGTACATGCTATCATTTTTACCCTTTTAACATGAAACTAATTCTACAGATAAAGTTCAGGTTGAAAATCTCTATTTACCTAGAATTTTATTTACCATGGCACCATTTGGATGCTTAGTGCTTATTTTACTAAATCCAATGGTTCCTTGACTGATGAGTCAAATGCTGGGATAAATCTCCTTTTAATTAAAGTACAATTCAAGATACTAGTAACACTAGACTCAAAAGTCAAAGGGTGAATAAAGAATATTCATTGTAATGATAAGATCTCTGCAGAGTCCTTGTGTCTTTAGAAGGTTTGGTATTCCTCTCAGCTACTGCATTACACAAATACAAACATATTTCAGTAGCTGAGAGTTGTGACAGCTTTCACATAACAGATTAATAAAACGAAGAATTTAATTTCAAGCCTTTAAAAAGCCTAATCTAAACTTCCTACTAGCTGATGGAATTTGTTGTCCAAATGTTAAGGGTGGTTCCAGATTATCCTATCTGTTCTATAATAAAATGTTACATAAACTGGGACCATATGTTTCAAATTCTGATTGAATTTGCCCATATGATTAATGGCTTTATTTCTTCTACTCCCTCCTTCTCATAAAATATACATGTTGGCTTCTTTGGATACCAATTGTCTCTTTCTTGAAAAGTGGACACTGGTTTTTTTCTTCTTTGAACTGCATCTTCTGTTCATGATAGAGTAGCTTCCAAACAATGAAACACTTTTAATTTGCTAGCTCTACCTCAGTAATGGACTGTTCTTAACGTTCATGGGGGGGCACTTCTGCCATCATCCTCATGTATCGTTAATGTTCCTATATTCCCAACTGTTTCTTCTGTTCTTTTCCAAAAATGATAACTGGGTACTTCCTTTAGATTGTTGGTTCCTAGAGTTATCTAATGGGAAATTCCAGAGACATAATTGATAGGGTTTTTTTGTGTGTTTGGTGTGTTTACAATTTCTGCCATTTATTTATTTATCATCTTTATCATATATCATAGATTCTGCAATTAAAAATTCCTGGATCTTATTTTCTGAATTATAGAAGACATGTGCATGTCTCCATCTTCTTTATCTTTTAGTTTGTCTACCAGATCATTCTGTTTTGTTTGATCATCCTTAATAAAGGTACTTATATCGCTTTCTCTAGGCATTGTTAGGAGTGGCTTTCTCTGCTCTGTTCCATGGCGCATAGAATGCTATCAGCTATAAAACAGAAGGCTAATAAGGATCAAGGGCATGAAACATTGAGGATGCATGGAACCGGACAAGACATGAAACTTCCTTCTTAAAGTGAACTGAAGCTTTGGGGTCTGGAAGTGGAATTTATTTGCACTATGTTAGAATAATCATATTGATGTCACTTAAATTATTTTTAGCATGTAATCCAATCATTATGTAATGCATAGCTTTATAGGATGTACATTTTTAAAATGGACATGTTAAGAAAGATAAAACTTCAGAGACCCATTCAAAACATATCATAGAGGTCTTATGAGTTTGCTTGTTCTGGAAGATTTCACCCTATGAAATCTGTGGAAAGTAACTACTCTAAAGGAGGAACAACAAGATTTCACAACAGAAAATGTTCCCATATGAAATGGATAATACTGTGGAAGTAGGATAAAAGTCCTGGTGGACATTACAAAATATATGGGAACCACAGTCCTTTGAAGCTGTGAAAGAGAATGAGGTACCTCAAAATTTTTCTGGAACTCAAACTTCATGTGGTAAGGATACATGGTTATAGGAATGTATAAGTGAGTGGAGTCTTTTGTTCATGAACTGAACAATAAAAGTTGTAAACTTTTAATGACATTTTATATTGTGAGTTGCCAAGAATCACTTGGAGTCAGGCAGTGCATAAATTTAACCAAATAAATCAATAAATGTGTTTCTGTGTATCCTGAGTCTCTGGATAAAAAGAACATTAGCACCAGAAACATCATAAGGGCCCTTTTTACCTCATTCATTGTGACAGGTGCAATGAGGGAGAGAAAACTTTAGAAGCGCCAGATCCCTTTAACTATCTGACTACTCCAGTGCTGTCCATCATCACAAACTATGGCACAAAATCAAGAAATATGCAACATATCCATAACATGCTTTTGAACTATATCAGCTAGTCTGGCATACCATTCTTTTAGCTCTTATCATGTCACCAAGAATTTTACTTACTGAGCACAATGAGAATTACTCCTGGAGAATAGTGCATAGGAGTAAAGCTGAAGTGCTGTGGTCATACCTTTATCATAGTGATACTGTAGGTGGGTGGGGAGGTGTAAAAATGTTCAGCAAAAGTAGGGGTTTTTTTGCACACAGCAGAAGGATATGTACATGCCCAGGTGTTCTTCTACCAGTGGAATGAAAAGACCTGGAATAACCAGGCACATCAAAGCAATGACTAAAAGCAGGTGGATTAAACAGATGAGCTCCTGTATATTGCAGATGCTAAAATGGATTGAATTAAATTTGGCAGCAAAGATATATACAGGTGCACTGAATTCAACAGCTCTGCTTACACAATTCATTCCAGTATAAAATGGAATGTATATATAAATGTATATACATCAAAACACATTCAAAAAGTCATATGGCAGTGCTAATTGTGGTAACTTCAGCAAAGGATCGTTACCTTGTCGTGGTGCTGGAGCTTGAGCACCTCAATGATGCCATGAGCTAAACCGTGAAGGGCCACCCAAGACGGGAAGGTCATGACAGAGAGGTCAGACTAAATGCGATCCCTGGGGAAGGTAATGGCAACCCACCCCAGTATTCTTGCCGTGAAAACTAAATGGATCAGTACAACCAGAGATATGTCGGTATACCATCGGAAGATGAGACCCCCAGGTTGGAAGATGGTCAAAATGCTACTGGGGAGGAACAGAGGATGACCTCAACTAGCCCCAGACGTGATGACGCAGCTAGCTCAAAGCCGAAAGGACGGCTAGCGGCCGACGGTGCTGGTGGTGAACGGCGAATCCGATGTTCTAAGGATCAACACACCATTGGAACCTGGAATGTAAGATCTATGAGCCAGGGCAAATTGGATGTGGTTATTGGTGAGATGTCAAGATTAAAGATAGACATTCTGGGCGTCAGTGAACTGAAATGGACTGGAATGGGCCACTTCACATCAAATGACCACCAGATCTACTACTGTGGACAAGAGGACCACAGAAGAAATGGAGTAGCCTTCATAATTAATAGTAAAGTAGCTAAAGCAGTGCTTGGATACAACCCCAAAAACGACAGAATGATCTCAATTCGAATTCAGGGCAAGCCATCTAACATCACAGTGATCCAAATATACGCCCCAACCACAAATGCTGAAGAAGCTGAAGTAGAGCAGTTCTATGAGGATCTGCAGCACCTACTGGACAACACGCCTAAAAGAGATGTTATTTTCATCACAGGAGACTGGAATGCTAAGGTGGGCAGTCAAATGACACCTCGAATTACAGGTAAGTATGGCCTGGGAGAACAAAACGAAGCAGGACATAGGCTGATAGAATTTTGCCAAGACAATTCACTCTGCATAACAAACACTCTCTTCCAACAACCTAAGAGACGGCTTTATATATGGACTTCACCAGATGGACAACACCGAAATCAGATTGATTACATCCTTTGCAGCCAAAGGTGGCGGACATCTGTACAGTCGGTAAAAACAAGGCCTGGAACTGACTGTAGTTCAGATCACGAACTTCTTCTTGCACAATTTAGGATCAGACTAAAGAGATTAGGGAAGACCCACAGATCAGCTAGATATGAGCTCACTAATATTCCTAAGGAATATGCAGTGGAGGTGAAGAATAGATTTAAGGGACTGGACTTAGTAGATAGGGTCCCGGAAGAACTCTGGACAGAAGTGCGCAACATTGTTCAGGAGGCGGCAACAAAATACATCCCAAAGAAAGAGAAAACCAAGAAGGCAAAATGGCTGTCTGCTGAGACACTAGAAGTAGCCCAAGAAAGAAGGAAAGCAAAAGGCAAGAGTGATAGGGGGAGATATGCCCAATTAAATGCAAAATTCCAGGGGTTAGCCAGAAGAGATAAGGAATTATTTTTAAGCAAGCAATGCGCAGAAGTGGAAGAAGACAATAGAATAGGAAGGACAAGAGACCTCTTCCAGAAAATTAGAAACATTGGAGGTAAATTCCAGGCAAAAATGGGTATGATCAAAAACAAAGATGGCAAGGACCTAACAGAAGAAGAAGAGATCAAGAAAAGGTGGCAAGAATATACAGAAGACCTGTATAGGAAGGATAACAATATCGGGGATAGCTTTGACGGTGTGGTCGGTGAGCTAGAGTCAGACATCCTGAAGAGTGAGGTTGAGTGGGCCTTAAGAAGCATTGCTAATAACAAGGCAACAGGAGACGACGGCATCCCAGCTGAACTGTTCAAAATCTTGCAAGATGATGCTGTCAAGGTAATGCATGCTATATGCCAGCAAATTTGGAAAACACAAGAATGGCCATCAGATAGGAAAAAATCAACTTATATCCCCATACCAAAAAAGGGAAACACTAAAGAATGTTCAAACTATCGAACAGTGGCACTCATTTCACATGCCAGTAAGGTAATGCTCAAGATCCTGCAAGGTAGACTTCAGCAGTTCATGGAGCGAGAATTGCCAGATGTACAAGCTGGGTTTAGAAAAGGCAGAGGAACTAGAGACCAAATTGCCAATATCCGCTGGATAATGGAAAAAGCCAGGGAGTTTCAGAAAAACATCTATTTCTGTTTTATTGACTATTCTAAAGCCTTTGACTGTGTGGACCCTAACAAATTGTGGCAAGTTCTTAGTGGTATGGGGATACCAAGTCATCTTGTCTGCCTCCTGAAGAATCTGTATAACGACCAAGTAGCAACAGTAAGAACAGACCACGGAACAACGGACTGGTTTAAGATTGGGAAAGGAGTATGGCAGGGCTGTATACTCTCACCCTACCTATTCAACTTGTACGCAGAACACATCATGCGACAAGCTGGCCTTGAGGAATCCAAGGCTGGAGTTAAAATCTCTGGAAGAAACATTAACAATCTCAGATATGCAGATGATACCACTTTGATGCCTGAAAGTGAAGAGGAACTGAGGAGCCTTATGATGAAGGTGAAAGAAGAAAGTGCAAAAGCTGGTTTGCAGCTAAACCTCAAAAAAACCAAGATTATGGCAACCAGCTTGATTGATAACTGGCAAATAGAGGGAGAAAATGTAGAAGCAGTGAAAGACTTTGTATTCCTAGGTGCAAAGATTACTGCAGATGCTGACTGCAGTCAGGAAATCAGAAGATGCTTAATCCTTGGAAGAAGAGCAATGACAAATCTCGATAAAATAGTTAAGAGCAGAGACATCACACTGACAACAAAGGCCCGCATAGTTAAAGCAATGGTGTTCCCTGTAGTAACATATGGCTGTGAGAGCTGGACCATAAGGAAAGCTGAGCGAAGGAAGATCGATGCTTTTGAACTGTGGTGTTGGAGGAAAATTCTGAGAGTGCCTTGGACTGCAAGAAGATCAAACCAATCCATCCTCCAGGAAATAAAGCCAGACTGCTCACTTGAGGGAATGATATTAAAGGCAAAACTGAAATACTTTGGCCACATAATGAGAAGACAGGACACCCTGGAGAAGATGCTGATGCTAGGGAGAGTGGAAGGCAAAAGGAAGAGGGGCCGACCAAGGGCAAGATGGATGGATGATATTCTAGAGGTGACGGACTCGTCCCTGGGGGAGCTGGGGGTGTTGACGACCGACAGGAAGCTCTGGCGTGGGCTGGTCCATGAAGTCACAAAGAGTCGGAAGCGACTAAACGAATAAACAACAACAACAAATTGTGGTAAAACTGAATACAAGAAGTATTTCCATCTTGATCTCAGTGATATCTTCAGAGACGCAGTATTAAAAATTAATATCAGCCTGCCTCAACAGAAAGGGAATTGTCTCTTACCATGCCAGACAACTAGTTCACTTTTTTTTTTTTTTTTAATGTTAACTGCCAGTCACTCTTCAGAAATTTAAGCAGGAAATTTACTAACCTAAGGAACCTTTGCATGGGCAACTGGCCTTATGGAAATCTGAGCATAAACTTTATTTCCTTGGCCCACATAGGCCCTAATACTGAAGGGAGGGAGGGAGTAGTTATAGGCCAATTCTTTATTTTAAAGTATGTCTACTTGTCCAATGGGGAAAAAAAGATGACTTTCCAGGGTACCAGATATCTAGAGAGATATTATAGCTTGCCAATTTGCTTTTTGGTACCAAAAAAGCAAATTGGTTTATGATTGGCCATTACCACCATGGTAACAATGTGAAGGGACGCGGTGGCGCTGCGGGTTAAACCGCTGAGCTGTCGATCGGAAGGTCGGCGGTTCGAAACCGCGCGGCGGGGTGAGCTCCCGTTGCTCGTCCCAGCTTCTGCACACCAAGCAGTTCGAAAACATGCAAATGTGAGTAGATTAATTGGTACCGCTTCGGCGGGAAGGTAACGGCGTTCCGAGTCGTCATGCTGGCCACATGACCCGGAAGTGTCTATGACAACGCCGGCTCCAAGGCTTTGAAACGGAGATGAGCACCGCCCCCTAGAGTCGGACACGACTGGACTTTACGTCAAGGGAAACCTTTACCTTTACCTAACAATGTGAAAGTATCCATAATGTTTTCTCAAAATCTTGACTGTACCATTTGTCCCCCCAACATTGTCTCCCTTTCTTCTACATAAAAAAAGATTCAGTCAGTTAATTCCTTGCCTTTGAAAAGTTGATGTCCAGGTAAATCCAGAGATGGAGCACTATGGAAGGCAACATACTAATAGAATGGCTTAATATCTGATGATGCTGCAAGCAGAAATGCAATTTTTTGCATTTCCTCAACATCAAGCTATTACACTGGGGTATAATTCTCTACCCCTTCCCAATTGTAACAAAGAAGATCCTGTCAAAATTACAAATGAATAAAATGTGTAGCATTAATATGATTTGGTAGATTTTTTAAAAAATCTCTTGTGGCCTTCTTTTCTTGGAGTGTAATATGCCAAGTAAAATTAAAAATAAATGAGATCCTTCTTAGTATCCCAAGCAAGTTTCTAGAGCTAGGAATTGACACTCAAATTGCATAAGACTGTACACACAGGATATGCAGGAAGGTAATGTTGAAAGCAAACAAACAGATTCATGCTTCTTTTCCTTTTTACTTTTAATGCTGTTAAGGAGGCCATCTTCCCAAAGATTAAATCTTCAACAACTTCTGCATGCTACTCTTGCTGAAGCTCAGAGATTTGCTTTATTCTTCTCTAGAGATTTCAGTGGATTTGATTCAAGCACCATTGAATGTGATGCTGTATTAATTGCCCTGGAGGGTAGTAGGCCCTTTGAACTGTGTCTGTGAGTGATATTTTGCTGTAAGACATGTGTCAGCACTTAGCTGGTTAACTATGGGGCTGAGTTGTATAGCATGCTGAGACTAAGTATCTGGAAAACTACTTTTCATCCTAATCTTACATCTGTTTTCCATCACTGTGAGATTGACTGGCCATTCTATCTTCTGGGAAGTGTCATTCCAGAATCATAAGAATATATCTAAAATGTATGTATGTATGTGTGTAAATCATCCTATCCATACACACAAACACACACACAAACATCATTACACTGTCAAAGAGTATTTAGAATTTGCTATCATCTCTTAGGGTTCCCTGGAGTATTTGGCAGGTACAAATTAGGAGGTGATGCAATGGACTGAGGCTCTCCCTTTCAACATTTGGAAGTAACCTGAATATGAATATTTTAACATTGTGATATCATAAAATGAAGTCCATGTGCAACTTACCTAGGGTTATGTGAAAGGTTATTTCCTGTACTCAGCAATGTATGCACCACATTATATGTGTGTTTGTTTAGCAAATCTGTAGGAGACTTCGTTTTATAGACAAAGGCTTGTGTGATAACAGTTTGCTGGTATTTACTAACCTGTGAATATCTTGTGTTTTGCTTTACACTAGTTGTTTGGCCTTAGTTTTTCAAAAAGTGTTCAGGTGTGCCACAAACCCAATAATGCAACCCTTTCAAATACATTCTAGCCAGCTGCACTGGTTGAGGTCAAAAGCCCAAATAACAGCCATGTGCACACAGAATACAATTCATCCAAGGGAGGTTTTGTGTGATCCTCATTAAAGTGAATGGGAAATCCACAGCTGGCATATTAAGAAAAATCATGAGATAGAACACTGTTTATCCATCTAGTGGAATCCACAAATTTTAGTCTGAGATACTTCATTGTGGCTCGTTTAAGTCTGACTGCACAAATTTATTTCCTTTATTTGAAAGGATATATACAAGTAACAATAATTTTATTGGATGACATATTGAGAATATTGCATGGAATGGGAAGAAAAGGACATATAATTGATATCACACAGAGCTAGTTCAAATCCCATCTTACTGCCAACTTTGGAATTTTTTGAAATGTTGCAGTAGACATAGATTCAGTTAGAAACCAGGCAAATTAGTAATGTAATTATTTGCATTATTTTTTTAAAAAAAATCTTATGTAATGAATCAAAAATAATCAACTAGTGTAGATTGTTCTATAAGAACAGCTACCAATATTTAATTTCAAAACCTCAAGTTTTGAGTTGTTTCTAAGAAGTTATCATGTTAGTTGGTTATAAATTGATATCAACAGGATACTACTACATGTATTACAGTTTATACATTCTTAACTATTTTCTTTGTTCCATGAAAACTCTTTTTACAAAGATTCTCCCCCCTTAACTCCCAAGCATACATGAAATATATATCTAAATACTGGGCATCTTAAGCACCTGCATTTAATGAATATCATATGAATGAAATATGAAATACAATTGGAATATCAGTTTGGACTTTTTTTTGTAAAAAAAGCATCAATTAAAATTTAACAATATGTAATACCTTTTTCAAAATCTAGAGAATTATCAGAAAATACTTCCTTATAAAAATCAAGGCTAAACTTTGGCCATGTTGTTCAAATGGATGGTGGTCTAGAAAAAATTACTAGGCAAAGTTGAGGAAATAGGATGGGGAGACCATGGAGGGACTGGATAAGCAACATCACTGAAATATCCTAGGAAGAGTTGCAAATTGTAACCTGGGTCAATTTGAGATGGAAAGCCTTTTCTCATTAAGAGAAGCAAAATAGAAAAATAAAAAAATAAAGGAAGGAAGCAAAATAATGACAATAAAAATAAGAGCATCTCATACACGTATATATCTATTTAAAGTTATCAGATCCCATGCTAAATTGACTTTATGGGGAAACCCAACTTTAAAAATTGGGAAAAGATGATATATGGAAAAATTGAATGGAAGTGGGGATATTGACCTTGGACCAACTGATAGATGATAAAGATGATTTTTTAACATATGCTGTGTTAAGAGATAAATATCATTTATCAGATGTAACCCAGTGGCAATATTTACAGCTACAACATTTGTTAATAACATTGTTTGGACCAGCAGCATTTTCAGCTTCTGAGATACCTGAGATACTAGAACAACTGGTTAAATCCTTCAAAACTAAAAAAAAACACCCTATGATTAATTTTATAGATATTTATTATCAAGAAATCAATTTGATATGCAGATGTTAAGAAATGAGTGGAATAAAGAGTTAGAGGTTCCTATATTACCTAGACAAAGGGAGAGTGTCTTAACTTCTACAGAAAGAATGTCAAAGGACCTCAAATTATGACTTATACAATAAAAAATAACATTTAGAATTTATTAGACTCTATTACATTTGTTTTTGACTGCCAAAAACAGCATTTTGTTGGAGATGTAATAAGGATAATGTTGCTTTAAAACACATTTTACCCTATACTTAGTAAGTTTTGGGAGAACGTAGTGGACTATATAAATATGACTGTGCAACAAAAGCTAAAATTTTCAGAGGATAACATTCTCTTGCACGACATACCTAGTACATGGAATTTGACAAATGGACAATGAAAATGGATACTCCGTGCCCTTACTATGGCTAAAAGATGGATATTGCAACATTGGAAAAATAAATGTATGTCCACATTCACTCAACGGATTGAAGACCTGATTACGCTTTCCCCTTATGAACAGATTGCCTATAGACATAGACTTTGTATGGACAAGTATAATGAAATATGGAACTCATTTATACAAAATACAGTAGGTAAAAAAAATATGTTAGGGTTATATAAATTTATTAGAAATTAATATATGAGTACTTGAATATTATTTCATTTCACCTTTTAAAAGCACTTTTATGTGTAGTCTTTTTTCTCTGAAAATGTATGTATTCACATTATAATTATCTAGTGTCATGAGTAAGGATGGCGAGCAGGGGGCTCTCACCCAGACTGTCAAGCGCATGCGTAGCACTGAGGAACTGTTCAGCCATTCAAAGAGACACAGATCGGGACCGCCTTAACCTTTGGGGTTTATATGGCTGGGTTTTCCCACGCTTTCTCAGTTTGTTAGGATTCTTGTTAAGTACTACTAATAAATATTAGAGACCAAGTCCTCGCCTCAGTGTGTTTCCTGGTAATCAGGACATCAAGTGTTTTTTTTTCTTTTTCTGTTATTATTTTAAAAGCAATAAAAATAAAAATGGTGAGTATCAAATTGATTTATTAAATATTTATAAAATTTAATTGTGGGATTCTTAGGCTCATGAGATTTGTAATCACTTTTAATAATGTTTCTGATGCCATAAATACCATTTTTTAAGGCACTTCTTAAAAGCCTGAGTGGAACAAGGAATTCCAAATCCCCATTTTGTATAAACATTGAGAAAGTATCTTAGTGTCTGTATCAAAAAAATTCAATAGATCTTAGACTACAGGTTACTCAGTACCCACAAAATATTCCATTGCATATCTATAGAAAAGGAATGAGTAAATATTTGTATTGTTGGAGATACAATGAGAATAACCATTAAAGTAAGTATTTGTGATATTGTAAATTTGTTACATTCTGGGAAGTAGTAATAACACATATTAATTTGACTTTGAGACAAAGTTGAATATTTTCAAATATCTGCATTCTTTAACTACACTATCCTATCACCTGGAAATTAATAGTTAGAAAATAGAAATAGATTCTTTGTACCTTTCTTATCACTAACAGCTTGTTCTTCATCACTGGAAAGAAAAACTAATGGCCCCAATTATTCTGTGGACTGAAATCTGATGTTACTTGCAGTGTATGAATCAATTGCCTACAGATATAGATTATGGATAACTACAGTGAAATATGGCAATTCTTTATTGCAACTATTATGTAAAATGTTACACACACAGACACACACACAGAGCCTTGTGTTCTGTTTAATTAAATAATAATAATAGAAAACTAAACATTAATTATGAGATTATGCTAATGTTGATGATAGCAAACCTCCTAAAAACCTGCAGTTTTGTATTTAAAGTACATTTTGTATTTTTCACTCCAGAATAATCCTGAAATACAGTCATTAGCTTCAAATGTTTCTCTGATTATTGGAAAAGTTATGTTACACAGAATAATTTTTTTAAGTACTTTTTTGCGTCCATATGAAGCCAAGAACCTGGAAGCTAACAAGGAAAGAAAGGAAAGAAAATAAGTAATATTTTAAAAGTGGGATGGGAAGGTTTTATCTTAGCTTGAATGTATTTACATATATATATATATCATTGTTATTTGATGCATATATCAAATTGTATAAAAGTATAAAAGGTTATTAGTACAGAATCTCAGGTCCATTAATGTGTGTATGGATATACCAAATTGCTATGTAACAATTCAGACCAATAAAATCTAATGAAGTCACCAGTACACTTCTCATAAGATACAGTTGGAAATAATTATTTGTCCTATTTTGTCTTTTGTTTTTGCTGTTGACTACATTAGCTTGTTTCAGATCTAAGGCCTTAGCAGCAACTTTGGCCTAGTCCAGAGACCCCCAACTTTTGACAACATAATGTGAATACTGTGGCTGCCATAGAAGGCCTTTTTCTCATTCAAAAATTGGGTGTTATAATGACAGGGCCAGTCACAACATTTAAAAAGTCAGATAGGATAGGGATACTATCAGGTATCAAGGAAATATCTATGGACATATCAGGGCAAAATTAGGAATCCCAATAGCCTAAAGAAATAGGGACATATGTTTAGAATTGGCAAAATTTTGGTCTTTGTACAAATGAAAATGCTTTTCATAGTAAGCCAGTTTGGTGTAGTGGTTAAGGCACCAGGCTAGAAACCAGGAGACCATGAGTTCTAGTGTTACCATAGACACAAAGCCAGCTGGGTGACCAGTTGCCAAGAAAACTGCAGGGACTTGCCCAGGCAGTTGCCAGGAGTCAAGACTGACACGAAGGCATAAAAACATATATATATAATAGATGTGAATGATTGATTATGTGCTATCAAGTTGGTGTCAACACAGATAAACCTTCTCCAGGATGATCTGTTTCTGACATGGCCTTTCAGCTCTTCCAACGTTGCACCTGTAAGCACCTTTACTGCTGTAAGTGAAGCCATATACCTTGCTATTGATCATCCATTTCTCTCCTTCTACTTTTCCCAGCATTATAGACTTCTCAGTAGAGAAGTATTTGCATAATGTATCCAAAATATGATAATTTGATTCTGGTCATTTGTGTCCCAGTGAGGCACAAATGATTTGTTCTATGATCTATTTGTTTGTTTTCTTGTCTATCCTCAGTATTCTCAAATACAGTATATCTTCTTAAAAACCAGAGTTCAAAAGCATTAATACTCTTTCTATCCATACAATATCACAGGGAAAGCAATGGCCTGCATGATTCTGACCTTTGCAGATATAGACATGGCATGGCATTTTGTCTAAGGCCTTCATTGTTACCAAAGTACTAGTCAGCAGCATTATTTCTTGACTGCTGCCTCCTTTACTGTTCATAAACAGAACAGAAGCTATTCAGGTCTTCAACGACTTTAGTGTCAATTCTAAGGCTGGTTGCTAGACTTGCTGTAATTAGTTCAGTCTCTTTACATTTAGTCTTAGTCCCATTTTTTTTTTTCTGTGCTTCCTGATTTTCATTAGTAGAGATGTCATCCTGTTTGTATTTTCAGCTACCAGGACAGCATCATCAGTATGGCACAGGTTATTGATGTTTTATCATAGATGCACACTTCCACATTCCTATGTTTACTCCATTTGCTTTGGTTTTGTTTATGGCTACTGTTATTTATTTCTTTTAGTTTGTAACCCTGACAAATAGTATTGCACCACCCTAGTGAAAAATGAATTATCCAATCTTTATCAACACCATCAAAAATACCATGGACTGATCTTAATATTTTTGCAAACAAAGCAAGTTCACTGGTACTGACCAATGATCCTTTCCTTCAGCAAAATAAGTGAATAAATAATCTGCTAACACTCAAATATATTTTGCTCTTTCTCTTTTTTTTTTCCCCAGAAACCTCACCCACAGCTCTATAAATAATCTGGCAATGTAATATGTCAACAGTCAGGAAAACCTAGATCTGCTGGAAACCATGCATTTGGTAGAATCATAAACATGTTCAAGCACTGGCTGGCAAAGTCCAAAATCTTTAAGAGCCAGTGAGCATTTCCTAAACATATGTCATAATAAGTAACATACGATGCAGGGAAGGGGGGGACTGATAAATAGCTGACTCTGCAATGTCATTTTTGTTGTTGTTGTTGTTGGCAGGGGTCTTAATAAGAAGCAATTTAGGTTGGGAGATGTTTACCCATTCCCCATATGATGCTTGCCCTGTAAATTGTGCAGCAAAGCTGTTAAAATACAAATGCTTCTTACTAGATCTGTTTCATGCAACTTCTTCTGCAATTAGTTAGATAAACCATCTTTAATATCCATTCAAATACATCTTTTTCAGAGTGACATGATCCAGTTCTAATCTTTTGGAATTATTCTGTATTTGATTCTATTAAAGGATAATTACCTTACTTAGTAAGAGAGCCAGTTTGGTGTAATGGTTAAGGCATCAGACTAGAAACCAGGAGACTGTGAGGTCTAGTCCTGACTTAGGTACAAAGCCAGCTGGGTGACCTTGGGCCAGTCACTTTCTCTCTCCTTAGGAAGGAGGCAATGGCAAACCACTTCCAAAAAACCTTGCCAAGAAAACTGCAGGAACTTGTCCAGGCAGTCTCCGATAATTGGACACGACTTAAAAAAAAACAAAAAAAGTACTTGGTGCTATTACTTTAAAAATAAGGGGAAAAAAACCTACTTGTGTTACAAACTTTGCAATATTCCTTCACTGTGCATGAATGTGTCCTGTAGAGTGGTGGGGTTAAACATACTTATGTGCTTTAATATGAAATGTAATAACTTTATTGTACATGAAAAGCAGATTGTAGGCTGACCTCCATGTACCAAGCATGAAGTCACAACATCTAAAAAGTGAGATAGGATAGGGAGACAATCAGGTATCAAGGAAATATTTATGGACATATCAGGGCAAAATTAGGAATCCCAATAGCCTAAAAAGATAGGGACATACAATATGTTTAGAATTGGCAAAAATTTGGCCTTTGTACAAATGAAAATACTTTTAATAGTATTTATGCAAAGGTTAGCTAATCTAGCTAAATTAAAAGATAATTTGAAAAAGCTCTCATTAATGGGTTAAGCCTCACAGAAAGAAATTTTATATTATGGTTAACTTTAACAATGAAGCAGTAACAACAACAACAACAACACAGTATTAAATGGAATCTACTGTGAAGGCTATGTTTTAGGGAATGGTTTTGTAAGCCTACATAAGAAACTTAGAGTCATACTATAAATTTCTTCCATAACTTGTTCACTCATTCTACTTTAATTTGACTGGGGAAGGGGAACTGTTTTGTTTTGTTTTTCTAAATAAATGCAGTTCTCAGGCAAGGTATGCATACTTCTTTCACTGCAAGGCGGCTGCAACGTATGTGTGAGTGTCCTATCCTCCATTGTACGATCTTGTCCTCAGCAGTCTGTGATCTCCCATCATGGCACAAATGGTAGAGTACTGGATGATGGATAACATAAAGCAATTGTAGTAAATTATTCATTTTTTTCTGACAATGAAGTAGAAAAATAGAAGCCTCTTTCTCCCAAGAGAAGAAAATATTCTTGGATATTGGAAAAAAAATCAACTTTATATTACTTAACATTGTCAAGTTTGCCATCGTCATTGCCAACATTGCCATCCTCTTGAAAATGGATGTCACGTACAAATAAGTTTAAAATATCTTAAGATTCTGGATAAATCAAAATAGATGGAGATATGCTTAGACCAAAGCTGTCCAAGTGTTTTGAAGGTTCGCCCCCCCCCCTCGGCTTTAAAGTCAGACTTCTTTCTTGATATTCTTCAGCTAACTACCATAGACAGATTTTTTTTTTGCTATTATTTCCCACAGTTTTTTTTAAAAAATCTCTATTTTGGACAACTTTTTCTGCATTTTCCTTTTCTTTATTTTCTTTCTTTCTTTCTTTCAGTTGCCTTAGCAATGTGTCATGTCTTTGGTAACTCTCCTAGGATTTCTTCTTACTTGAAATAACAGAAGAAACAGTGCTACACTGTTTCCACCCTGGATTCATAATTACCTATTTATAGTAACCCTTCCTGAAAGAGGAACATTACACAACTTTAATTCAATTTTAAATGTTTGGCAGCTAGCAAAATTGGGCTCTAAGGGAGTGCATGATATCTCACAGAAAGACATTATTGGATTTTCACAATAGAAAAATGTTGGGGACTGAATTCTGTTTGTACTAGCAGGAGTCCTTTCAAATAGGCAGATTTAATGTTGCCCTATAAGAATGGGGGAAATGTTATTCTTACACATTGTAAATAGCAAATGGTAGCCTGTGAAAAGGTACAGAACTGAAGGCATTGCTATTATACTGAGTAGAAATTACTTCCGTCTTTCTTAAACATACAGTAGCATTTGTATTTACCCTCAGATTGGAGGAAGAAATAACTGGCACCTTTGGTACCCAACATATATTTTCAGCAACCTTACCTTCCATAATGATTTTTTATTCATCGATACAACATTCATTCTGCAATTTGTTTTATAAATACTATTTATTCTGTGATAAGAAGATATATACAAATAGTACATTATGCAATATGTTATTTTTATGGTTTTGCATTTCTATTGCCTCTGTGGTAAAATATGTGTTGATTTAATCAAAGGTAGACAGATTCATTGTGTAATGGTTATGAACTGCAACTCATCTGAAATAATTATCCCTGACAATCAAGCTTCATTTTACAACATTTGTAACAGTTATTTGTTGGGTAGAAAGACATGATTTAAATCTTCCTTTCCTCAGATCCTCTTGAGATTAACACTATTTCTTATCAGGTAACCTTCCACTCCCAACATCAGAAGCTGTCAAAATTAACCACAATGACAACAACTTTACTCTTGTTGTTACCTATCTTAATACTCCAGTGATAAGAGTAAATATCTAACAAAAGAAGAAGAGTCCACAGGTTAATTCTACCTATGATGTCTTGGCCCAATAACATTTTTCTGCTGAGATCCCAGAATAGTTATCACTGACTTAAAGGTTTAGCACACCTCCAGAAACACAATGTTTGTGTTAAATTAATCTAGAGATGCTGGAAGGTTCAGCTTCTTGTTTCTTTAAGAAGAGAGGATAAAATAAAAGAGAATTTCCTGTCCTAGTGGTATTATAGACAAAGATAGCAAACAGCTTAATTCTTTAAGATTACTATTCTCTGGACAGAGCATTCATATTTCCTCTTATAGTTTCAATTCCATTACAGCTTCCTAGAGTGTTAAAATGTGTCACAGTTCTGCCAGTGTTTATTTTTATTTCCAACAAATTAGCTAAAATATATAGAATTCTTACAGATTAGGAACTGAAAGAAAGGGAAAGGAAATAGACTGTGTTGCTCACCAGACACAGAGAGATACACAGAGTATCTTCCTTATAGGAATGGTCAGAAATAAGGCCAACAAAATTTTGAGATGTTATGTGTCAGTTTTAAGGGATTAAATAGTATCATGTTCATTCCATATATAGAAGCCTACTAGACCAGGAATTGGATTTTAGTTTAGTACAAGTGATTTGGCAGCATCCTCTACACCTAAGACAAGCACACTAGCTTTGAAGACTGGATGCATGGAATACATTATTTTTCTGTCTTGAATTCTGAAGTAGTTCCATATTATCTGAGAAATGTACTAACTATCCTTGATTAAAAGGTAGGATTGCCAGAGCCAAATAAAGCAAAGAGTTAGAGTTTTCTAAATGTCCTTAATGCCATTTAATGGCCATCCAGAGTTCTGCAACCCAGATCTGGTAGCTCTTCTTACGATACACACAATGAATAAGGTAGGATTCTAGAGAAGGGAGCCTCAAAATTTTGAAAGAAATCTGTGAAAATGCAACTAGAAATCAAGTATGTATCTCTTTTTGATCAACCAATTTCTCAACAGCTTGGGTTCCAAAGTGAGCAGAAACCATTTCAGTTTGTTTCCTTGATATTTCCCTAGACTCCAGGTTTTCTTGACTACATTTGAAAAAATCAGTCTATGCATTATAAAGTTTCTAATGGATAAACCTTGATTGTGGTAAAAAAAAAGGATAAAACTTTCCATCTTACTGAAGTAATTAGTTAAAGCATTTTCCATCCTAGTCCAATTAAGTGAAGCAATCCCATATGCTTGTTTCAGTTAGGAACTAGAAAACAGCCCTTCAGCCCTTCATGTTTTCAGGAAAAGTCAAAAGTGGCCTGAGACCTAGATGGGTGACAGGTAACATTTCAATAAATTGGTAGTTTATAACTTGTTACATAAAACTTAGCAACCATTTTTTGAGAGATCTAGCTGTGTGAGCAAAGGTGTCTGCAGTGCAAAAAGTTTGGTAACCCATGTCTTGTATTTAAGATCACTGATTTCTGGTAATTAAGCTACAATAATTTTGACCATGATTCAGGGCTAAATAATTCCAGTCTTCTATTTAGAGGCAAACATTTTGATAGTGTCACATGATGTTCAAACCTGAATCTGTTTGATAACACAAGGCATTTAATACACTGGAATAGTTCACAATTATGTTGTGAATCATACTAACAATGATGATGACAGTGGTGATGTGATGATGTGATTATTCACAATTATAGTGCTACAAACCAAACTCATGACTTTTGTCAAGATAAAAAATTTGTATCTTTGAATGTTGCAACATCAAAGCTTCTATTCAGGATTTACTAAAGGGTTCAAACTCGTCACAAGCTTTAGTAACCAATTCTTCTGAAGTCATACAGATGTCATCTACTCTGAAATGGTATTCATATGATCAACAATATCAAGCAAGCCTTCTATACGTGTGGGGGCTTGCAAGTCATCTCAGACCCTGCTAGTACAGGGTCTGTTCTTATGTGAAATCCTTCATTTGTACAACTGTATACATAAACTCATCCTCATGACTCTGGAGAAATGGAATTCATCTCTGAGGCCCATAGTGGTTTTTTATCTATCATCTGTCTGTCTGTCTGTCTGTCTGTCTGTCTATTTCTATGACACCCTTTTCCTATTGTGGAAGGGATATTCTTATCCCCTCTGTAAATGTTGATGTATCTGAACAAAATTTCCAAGTTATTTTTCTCAATAATTTCTTGGTCAACATTTGTGAAATATCTACTACTGTGAATTATGCAGCTGATGAAAATAAAAATGGGCTGAACCTCAAGAATAATAATAGCTCAAATCAAATTATCCTGGATGAATTTCTGATGGCATCTCTACCAGCCAATTAGTCTGCAAACCAAATGCAGATTATGGAAAAGATTATGATATCAGAAAAGAGAGTGGATTAAGAGTGCAATACTATATAAGTCTATTCAGAACCAAGCGTAGTATACTTAAAAATGCCTTATTCATTGAACAAAAGCAGGGATATAGATATAGTGCTAAACCTAATATACCAGGGTCACCACTTCATCTGAATTTATTGTATATTATTTTAATTAAAAAAAATGGAGATTGTCATGTTACAAAACAAAGCATCAGCTTCTAGTATTATCTTTGTTTACAATAGTACCTGTGAACTGCATATTGATATTTATTTATATTTATATTTATATTCTTGGAGCATGAAACTGGTGGAAGGTATAGCCTAGTTGCCATTTGCAAATGTGCTTTCCTGCCCATAAAAAATAAATTAAAAAATAAACTGGAGCAATAGGAGGGATCCAGGCACACAGAGAGTGATGGAAAGCACATTAATTGTTTTATTTTTCATTCATGACAGTTGATGCCCATTACAGAAGCCATTTTATGAACAGACATTCTCTACAAGGGCAACATTAAGGCACTGGCCTGAGTTCTTTAGGATTTCTGTGTGTGGTTTTTACAATCCAGTGTGATACAAAATGCAAATTAATTTTCTCTGCTCAGATCTTTGTGTGCTCAGTGCTGCTGTTTGTGTTTTTCTTAGGGAAAGCTTGAAATGGGAGACACTCAACTTTCTGCTAAATTGTATCCCCTGTTTTAGATTATGTCCATGCTATTTGAAAATACTTTCTGCACCAATAACGCATATTAAAATGCTTTTCATAGTCAATGGTAACCTGGGACCAGGTTGAAAAATTTAAAGTCTAAAATAAGCAAAGATGATAAAGGTACCTGCTAGGCAAATTTAAAAAAAAAATGAACCGGAAAGTTAATAGTATTATTTATGTTTATAGTATTATAAACATAAATTTTGAATTTACTCAATCTGTGAATATATCCCTAGTGTACAGCTGTTGTGGTTGGTAAATAAGAACATTTGCATTTGTTTCCTGGGTTAATTTGTCTTGAATTCTCTTGTCCCATGATATCTTTTGATCATATTTGCACAAATGCAAAGATATAAGCGAAGAGAAAGTGAGTTTCTTTTTAATTCAACCAGAACCAGACTTAAATAAAAAATGGTCCAAGTACTGCCCAAATTTATGAACTGTAAAAAGTTCCTGTAATATCCCCCTGTATCTTGTTACTCCTATGCCTTACTAAATCTACCAGGATTGTCCTTTCCTTCACCAAAAATACATACTCACCCAGTATAGCATCTAGCCTGAAATCTTATCTTTATTTTTCTTTTCATATTTCCTAGAGCTGGATTTGGTCACTTTTTTCCCCTGTAGAATGCCAAGAAACGTAAGTTATTTTCCTACATATATCATTGCTGTTTCTCTCTACTAAGTGTTAACTGGAGTAGCTGGCATCCAAATAAAATATGCTAATTTTATATCTTACCTTCTAAACTGATAAGAAAATGGCAAGGAGGTTTGGAGAGAAAATCAATTTCTCTATCCCTTTCAGTACAGTTAGAGATTTAACCTATATCTCCATGTTAAATAATATAAACAGATCCACTGAGTTGGACTTAGCGTTTCTTGACTCAAAATTTAGTTTCTGAAGCACATCACGTATTAATGTTGATGTTCCATGGAATTTTAAAATGCTAGGTGGATAAACTTTATTTCAAGTAGCTACTCATGTCTAAGAACTTGACTAGATAGCCACACAAAGATTCTGTAGAAAAACATGGGCATAGAAGCTATTCTTAATAATGGACAAAACTAGACATAGTGCTGATTTTCAGTTTGCTAAAGTGGATAAGGATATTCTTCTCTATATTGAAAGAGTAGATGGTCCTTTAAAATTTAAGACAGGGGTCCACAGACTATTATAGTTTTATCAAAATGATAAAATGAGTATATTGATAAGAGGATGCTATTACAGTCTTTCATCTGTGCTTTTCCCTTGCAATTGCTTCTCCTGTGCCATTTTTCATCTAGTATAGTTATACCATATCTAAAAAAAAATGTCCAATTCTTTAATAAGTCCAAGGTGAAGAACTTCTGGTTTAAAATTGCAGGAACCATACTGTATGTTGTTCAGAACTAAAAGTACAATTTCCTACTAGTAAAATGCCAGTGCTTGTTGGAAAAGTACAAACAAACATTTTAATGATCCCAGAGTTGAATAGCTTATCTACTTTAACATCTGATTAATAATACAAAGACCTTACTTAATGAAGAATATCTTTGACCATCTTTAGGTTGTTTTTACTTTTCTTTAAACAACAATTCTTTTCATCAGATGGTGTTTTCCTATAAATGCTGATGCAGTTATCCTGTATACAGTTCTGGGGGAAATGTATGTCTCCAACACTATGATAAACATTTTAGCACCCCAGTTGTTGTACGTGTGTGATTGTTACAAAAGGTATCAACAGGGCACTGTACCATCCCAAGTCTGCTCTTGGACTTCTTAAACTTCTGCTATGCAAAGAGTAGAGAAGTTAAGCAGGAAGGATGACAATGTAGCAGAACAGACAAAGAAGACCTTCCTCAAGAAGTACAGTTATACATTAGCCACAATGCAGTCTCCAGACAGTTGTGTGTTAGAGGTTGATAATTTCTGTTTCTAAAGACATTGTTAACTAGCAACCACATTAGTAGTACTATATATGGCATTTTATGATTAGCCATTTAGCTTAGAAAGTTCTACCAAATTCAGGTATTAGATGGAATTTATGATCCCACATATTTATTATTTATTATTATTCAAATTTTGCTACCGCCCATCTCCCCCAAAACAGGGACTCTGGGCGGTTTACAATAAAATTAAAACTATAATAATAAACAATTAAGATCCTATAAAAACAATTTACAAATATAAAATACAATATAAATAAGTATAAAATCCAAGAGGTTTTAAAAATTCTAATCAGGTGGGAAGGGCTCTAAGACATGAGCCAACCCCATGAATGGTTGCCCACCTTCCCGCCCCATGAGAGATGGCAGAACCAAGTATTCAGGGCCCTCCTGAAAGCCGGAAGTGACAGCGCCTGCCTCACCTCTGGGGGCAAGATGTTCCAAAGGGTGAGGGCAACTGCAGAGAAGGCCCACTTCCTGGATCCTGCCAGATGAAGTTCTCTTACAGACGGGGTCCGTAACATGTCCTCTCTGCCTGACCAGGTGGGGCGGGTTGATGTTGTGGGGATGAGACAATCTCTCAGGTAGCCTGGCCCCATGCAATGTAGGGCTTTAAAGGTGATAACCAACACCTTGAATTGGACCCAGAAGCAAACTAGCACCCAGTGCAGCTCGTGCAGTAAAGGTGTTATATGTGCCAATCTAGGGGCACCAAAAATAACCCATGCAGCTGCATTCTGGACCAGCTGAAGCTTCTGGATACTCTTCAAGGGTAGCCCCATGTAGAGCACATTGCAGTAGTTGATATGGGAGATGATGAGGGCATGAGTGACTGTTTGGAGGCCTCTCGCTCCAGGAACGGGCATAATGGCGCACAACCTGAAGGTGAGCAAAGGCCCTCCTGGCCATGACTGCCACCTGCTCTGTGAGCAGGAGTCGTGAGTCCAGAAGAACCCCCAGGTTACGCACCAGGTCTGTCTGAGGCAATGCCACCCCATCCAGAACTAAAAATGACAATTTCCCAGAAACCAAGGAGCTGTCAACCCACAGCCACTCCATATTACCAGGGTTCACCTGAAGCCTGTTGCTCCCCATCCAGACCCCCACAGCCCCCAGGCACCAAGAAAGGGCAGTCACCACATCACTTACCTTACCCGGGATGGAGATGTATAATTGGGTATCATCAACATACTGATGATACCTCATCCCATGGTGACGGATGATCTCACCCAGTGGTTTCATGTAGATGTTAAATGAGAGAGGAGGGAGAACTGAACCCTACGGCACCCCACAGAGGGGCCAAGGGTTGGATCTCTTGCCCCTGTCACCACTGATTGGGAACAGCCCTGGAGGAAGGAGGTGAACCAGTGCAGAACCATGCCACCCACCCCCAACTCCCTTAGCCATCCCAAAAGGATACCACGGTTGATGGTATCGAAGCCACTGAGAGGTCAAGAAGAGCAAGGATGGATGCACTGCCACTATCCTGCTCCCGCCAGATGCAGTTTCTGTCCTGTGTCCTGGCCTGAAACCTGACTGAAAGGAGTCCAGATAATCCGTTTCATCCAGAATCCTCTGGAGTTGCAATGCCACCACTTTCTCAACCACCTTCCCTAAGACGGGGAGGTGGGAGACTGGATGAAAATTGTCCAGCACAATTGGGTCCAGCGATGGCTTCTTGAGGAGGGCATGCACCAGCGCCTCCTTAAAGGCAGCAGGAAACACCCCCTCTCCCAAAGATGTATTAACCATCACTTGGACCCAACCACAAGTCACTTCCCAGGCTGATTTTATCAGCCAGGAGGGGCACGAGTCTATATGACAGTTGGTGGCATTCACAGTCTGGAGGATCCTGTCCACTTCCTTGGGTCCAACAGGATCAAACTGTTCCCAGATAACTGGGCAAGAACGTTCCCTCGGCATCTCCACCAACCCTGCTTCATGCTTGGAATCCAACTTGGAGTGAATCCGAGTGATTTTATCCTGCAGTTGCTCAGAAAACTCTTCCACACAGCCCTGTAGGTGGGCCACTGGGCCCATCTTCCCCAGAAGGGTACATGTGATCTTGAACAAGGCTGTGGGGCGGCATTCTGCAGATGCAATAAGAGGGGAGAAATATTGGTGTTTCGCCGCTCTTACCTGTGTTCGGTCGGATTCGGTCTTTGTCTTCCTCCAGTGGCACTCTAGATGCCTCTTAAGCCTCTTCAAAACCCTCAACTCCTCCTTAAACCACAGGGGGTATTGGGTTGGATGAAGCAAGAGAGGCTGCATAGGTGTGATCCTGTCCAAGGCCCCGGCCACCTCCCTATTCCAGGTAGCAGCCAGGGGTATGCTATGTTTCTCAGGATATGGTGACCTCCTTGTGCCAGACCATGACTCTGTTGGTAGTCCAGAAGCTCTTGAAGACCTGGCTGTTCTCTACAGCCCTGGGTTCAGGTGGATGGAGCTTCTTGTCGAATGTGTTTTCAGGATATGTTTTTGTACTGAACAGCTGTATCCCATCTTGTCTATCCATTTTGTACTGTGTTTTTATTTTGTTTGCTATATGTTGAGCCACCCAGAGTCTGTCTGGAGTTGGGTGGCACCAAAATCAAATCAAATAAATAAATATATAAATAAACAAAGCTAGGAATTAAATATTAGCTCATCTGCCTTTCATCTGTAGAATCTGGAGTAGGCAGGGTGAACTATATGTCTAACTTGGAACCTGGGTAGACTAAAATAGCAGTCAGCATTGTTGGGACTAAGTTTATGGATCAGTTCATACAGTGACAAAAATGAATGCATCATTAATGCAAATAGCAGAGAGGTGGTGGCTAAGCACTAGCTTAGTGTTTGTCATTGATAAGATGGGAACGTACTGAAATTAGTACACAAGAATGGAGTTGTGAACATCAGCTTTACAAATCATGCCTACTGAAAGTAGTTTGTATATTGAGTTCATTTACAGGGTTAACTAGATGTAGAATTCTATTATTGTCTCTCATGCCTAGGTTCTCAAAGTTTCATACATAGCTGAAATATTTTTATGCAATTAGTCTGCTTAGTATCAATCAGGTATGAGATTCTTCTATCCTTCATTTTTCATTGTAACAATCCTGAAGAGGGTATTTGCAATGAAAGAGGAGGGCTGGATTAAAACTATGGTTTTTCATGTGTAAGCCTCTTGTTGCTGCTTTAAATTGATAGTTGTCATATGAATCTGCAAATTGAAAGTGTATGTGTGTGTGTGTGTGTGTGTGTGTATGCATGTGTGTTTTTGTGTATGTATGTGTGTGTGTATGTATGTGTGTGTATGTGTATGTATGTGTGTATGTGTATGTGTATGTATATATATATATATATATGCGCCTCCACACACACTACTTTATTTGCATTTGAGCAAGTTGGTTCAAGTTTTATATAAAACACCTTTTTATGTCTTTAGTTCTGAAATGCCAGCTGCAGACTGAAAATATTAACTTTGAAGTTTTCTACTGAAAGAGTTAACTCTTATTAAATAGCAGCCCATATAGGCAATTCATGGCATTACTGCAACAATCAATCTTACCCATGCCTAGCTAGCAAGGAACCAGCAGGCCCTTTCTTCATTTGTACTTGTTTCCTTTGATCTGCTTCCCATTTCAACGTTGCTTAACTTCCTCTTACAAGCTATCAAGCTCTTTGGCAAAGGTGTTGATCTCAACACCATCTGGTAACATACAAAAAGAAAACATTTCTCTGGCTCCCAATAGACAGTCCTGTGGTCTTATCCATGATCTGCTGATGAGATTTCTCATTCAGTGTTCCTCACTCACACACTACTGGTTGTATTTCCTAATGACTGAAGAGAATTAGCTGACCTCCCATCTGTATAGTATCCGGAGATATAGGCCTTGTTTTTCTAAAAGTAAACTTTTTGTTTTATAAAGTGTCATTGATAACTACAAAAGCAAAAATGCTCATTATGTATAAAACCTTATAAAGACGGGAGCCAATTTCAACAGAACTTATAAGAGTTGGAGTAGATCATTATTCCAACTCCAAAATTCTGTGGTCCTATGAAGACATGTGCTAATATGTCCACACTACATAACTTATTCAAAAACTCGGGCCACCAAAAAAGAAAGAAGACATTACAATAGAAACAGATAACTAATTAAAAGAAGAAAATTAACTAATAAGGTTGTCAGCTGCAGGTGTTAAAAAAAAATACCAAAAGGTAGCAATGGCAAACCACTTCCATTACCTAGAAAGCTACATAGATTTGTCCATGGGATCATTAGAAAATAAGTACAGCTTGAAGGGATCTTTCCTTTTCGATCCTTAGTACATCATGGTACACCAAGCAACTGAGGAGCTATTCAGTGGCCATTAGAGCTATCAGATATAAGACACAAAAATCTGAACTACTATTAGATGGCAAAAAAGAGATACAAGAAACTCTTGCTGCTCTGTAGTGGTCCTCCAGATTTTTGCAACCAAGATCTGATAGTTCTATTGACTATTAAGTGAGTTTGCATGTATAAGAGAAATCATTTTCTGTTTCATTGTATTTTTAATTCAACTAGATGTTAATTTTGCTAGCTGCAGTTCTCATTCTGCACAGTTTCATAGAAGCTTCACGTTCTCAATGTTTATTAAATCAAGATTGCACTTTATTGTTAGGAATAATGGTGGAGCTCTTTGGAGAGCAAAAAGACAGCATTTAAATGTCTTCAGAAACAAATAAAATGCAAAAAAATAAAATAAAATGGAAAGTATGCTAATGTAATCCAGTTCTGAAATCCAACACTTTAGAGATGACATTTGTTCACTACAAACCAGCATTAACCAAATATTTGAATCTAGATTAAGGAAGGGGCACATAGATATGTTCTAACTCTCACATTTTCTAAATCAACCTTATGCATAAGTTTTTATTAATAGCAAAGGGAGGGGAGAACTTAGGCAAATTTGTTTTTTCTTCTTCTCTTTTCATGTAGGACAAATATTTCACAATTTGTTACCATGCAATTTAGTGCTTTTCATATCTGACAATGCCTCAGTAATGATAGCCTATTAAAATATCTGTTTAAAGTTTCTCCGTTTAACTGCAGGCAGACTACTCACCTACGCTTATTCCCTGTAGATAGTTCTTTAGCACAGATGAAATGTGTATTTCTTTGGTACTGAGCTGAAAGAGTCCTGCTGGTATAATGTCAGGGACAAAACTATACTGTGTCAAACTCTTGAATGAGAATGAGCAGTATTATATAGCTCAGTCTGGCTAATTACCATTACTGGGGAGACTGTAGTCACTCTCTATTCAAACACAACATTCGTGAGCCTCAAGAAATCTATTGCTTGGCATTCGCAGTAGGTTCTATGTCCCCACTAGATGCAACAATTATCGATAAATTACTGTGCCTAACATTGACCTACACTACTCTTAGTTGAGACTAAAAGCATCTCTTACCTGTAAAGTGCTTCAGGTTTGGGGCAATTGTGTTAAGAACAAGATTAAATGAAAGAGTGAGGGAATGAATACATTTCTGAATGAGAATAATCTTTCTCCTAACTGGATTTGCACCACATATTAATGTAGATTAAAATGTGTTGCATAATTTGTGGTTCATTATATATTTGTTTAGTCATGGCATGGCACAGGAAGATTTCTAAGTTCAAGAATGTTGTATCAGGACTTCTTTAGGGTATAATTTTTTTGCATTATGTTACGATCTACTTGCTGAGAGCCAGATAGAATGGTAGGGTTTCCACAGGGCTGATCAGGGATTACACAGTTCATACAACATACATGTCAGAAAGGAGAACAGCTGTTCTGATTCAACTTTGTTTTTATACATGTTTAAAAACAGTCAAACATAAGGGTTCATATACCCATTGGCCAATTTCATGTGCCTTCCACCTTAATTCAAATGCTTCTGCAAGCAAACAATTCAGATCTCTGGCAAGAGCAATATTATCCTGGCTTATTGCATAACAAGAGAAGCAGGAAATAAAAAGAATGAGAGAAGGTGTCAGAAAGAAAAAAAATAGTATGGTAAATTGCTATGGAAATACCACTATGATACACATGTGCAAAGATAAACTTTTGGGAGATTTTCCACTTGCTTAGAAATGTTTAAATGACCAAATGTGGATTAGCCATTGCGACTGCACTGTTTAAAATGCCTTCTGTGAAATTGCCTATATATGCTTCTTGTATGTGTATTTGGGGTCTTTCACTTGGGAATATTACTTAATGTGTCCTTGCATGTCTGACCAAGACTCTTAATAAAGTTTTGGTGACTTTTAATTTACATCCTGACCGAATAGAGGAACAGACCTGAACCTTGCCATTCAGGTGACAGAGAAGGGAGAAAGGAACTGGGGGTTTTCTCAGGGTATTTCTCCAACAGTATCTACATAGTCAAAAGCCTCTGTATAATCAGTAAAGCAAAAATAGCCTTCTATATGGAATTCCTTTTCCAATATCTACTGGTTGTTAGCAATGTGATCTGCATCTTCTGAATCCAACTTGTACGTCTGGCAGTCTTGTTCCATCTACTGTTGAAGTCCAGACTACAAAATAATCTTTAGATCTGTCTGTCTGTCTGTCTGTCTGTCTGTCTGTCTATCTATTTATGACTTACAGGCAATTCCAATCATATCTGACTTGGAGCAGCTTATCAGCACTGACTATAGCCTGATGCATCTCCCAGCCTGCCCCTTGTCCACTTTCATTAGCAAGATAGGGCAGAGGTCCAATGCACAAGTAGCAAATCTAAACACACAAAGAACCTTGTGCACATCCTTGAGATCCCCAGGCTTAAAAACATCCCAGTAATATCACAAGACACATATTATTATTTCAATAGATTCTGTTCACCCATTTACAACTTGGAGCAAATTTGAGTAATTGTATGCAAGAAATGCTCAGCCAATCACAGTTTACATTAATTGGTCCTTCTGGCCAATCATTCCCTAAAACAATCTGGGATGCACTAAGTAATGCAGCTGGCTGATATTACATTGATGCAGTAAGGAATGAACAATTATTTCGCTTTGCCATTCTCATCACCACAGAGTAGCTTTGTCATGTTCACTGTTTCAATGTATTTTAAACATCATAACGTTTCACATGCCATGGCATTTCTGTATGGGAGGGAGCTGCTGTGAAACCTTGTACCAAGCTCTGTATCTGTATTCATTACAATGGAATGTGTTTGGGTTATGTTCTCTGTTCAAGGACTTTTCCTGCAGACCATCAGAAGCCATCAGGAGCACCTGGGATTATGGAGATGAGAAGATTCTATGGGGGGAGGGATTTCGTTTGCACCCAGAGTTTTCAGTTTGAATTTGCCGTGCTTTCATCATTCTCAGCTTTCTTTGTGATCCTGCATGCTGTTCTTCAATAAATCAGATATCTTTGAAACCCTGCTTATGAGTCTGATGAACATTAGAATAGGCAATCATTACATAAAGCTGAGAATCCCAAAATTATACAGTTAGCTCCTACCAAGATTAGTTTCTTATGAGGGAATATAGTTAACGATGGCTGAGTCAAAATCCACGACTGGGGAACTTGAGGAACCGACTAGCTCGATGCCGGAGTCGACGGTCAAAAGCGGAGGACTAAATGTCACTACAGAACCTTCAGAATCCCGAGATCTTTTGAAGGATGAATCAAATTCCGATTCTGATTCGGAAGAATCCAATAATGGGGAAGAACCAAAGCAACCGGCACCAAGCGAATCACTCACCGAGTTGATCATCTTGGATGAAGTGGGGGACCCCCAACCAGAGACATCGGGGACATCCTGGAAGTATCAGTTCCCACTAACCCCCAACAAGAATCTACTACGGTGTCGACTGAGAGGAAACCAGGCACCCGAAGGAGAAGGGACTCTCAGATCCCTGAGAGGCTACGAGTGATGGAAGCCAAAATGGAATCGATAGAGTACATGTTAAAAAACTTGTCTCTGTCAATGGAGGAACAGGGGAGATGCGGAGATCCCAACCTTCCACAACCATCCCCCATCCTCCCATCTAGACCGCCAGCAGAACGGGGCCAGAGACAGTTCCAGGACGAATCTCCACCTTGCAGAGTCTGGCCATCAGTATCCCCACCTCGTAAAGGTAAAGTTACCATAACCTGGGGACAAAGCACTCAAGCAGCTACTGGGTCCACTCCAGCACTTACTGGGTCCACTCCAGCAAGAGGTGGAGTGAGAGACTTTTCTGCCAAAGTTGATGGGGATCCAACAAAGTTATCTTTCTTTTTGACTAATGCTAAGAGTTATATGAGAGAGTTTGGGGCATGCTTCCCTTCTGAAGAGTCTAAGATAAATGCCATTGCCACCAAGTTGAAGGGTCGAGCAGCTGACTGGTATGTCCAATTACATGATGCTGACTCCCCTGCACTAGATTATTTCGATGATTTCATCTGGGCATTAAAACTGGCATTTTGAAGATCTTCTGGCCAAGGCACGAGCCAAGAAGGCGTTGAAGGATCTTACCCAGGGCCAAATGTCAGTAGCCGATTATGCTCTAGAGTTTAGAGCTCTGGCTGGTAAAATCACTGACTGGTCTGAGTAGACTCTAATAGAGCTTTTTAAAGAGGGTCTCAACCAAGATGTCCTGTGCTGGGCATTAGACCGAGATGACTCCGAGTCATTGTATGACTGGATCTGTCTGGCAGGGAAGGCTGAGAATGCCAAGCATACCTTCCTGCAATCCAGAAAATCTGAAAGACCACACACCACCACGAGAGGACCGCAAAGTACTACAACTGCTGTCCGGCCAAGCCACAGAGCCTGGGATGAGGAGAGAGATCGGTGCTACACGAGGGGTCAGTGTCTTCAATGCGGAAAGGAGGGCCATCGAGCAGCTGATTGCCCAAAAGCCAAAGCCGTAGATCGAGCGGGTAAGCTGCCGGCCAAATCGCCCCCTGCTTCACAACGAATTACAGCTGCCAAAGGGACAGCTGTAATGGTTGCCCTAGCCCCAAATACTCAGACTCACAAGAGGCTGCTAAATGAAATCTGATTTATTTAGAGTACTAAAGGCAGATACAGAGAAAGCTGAGAATGAGCAAAAGCGCGCCAAATACAAACTTAAACCCTTGGTGCAAACGTATCCCGCCTCCCTCGCAACAGTCCCGCCCGACACAGGTGCTAGCAATCGTCAGAGTTGCTAGCCTGGGAAAGTAACCTTGAGCGCAGTAGATAATACAAATACATTCCAAAGCAAAGCCAAAAGATAACCGTTCCCATCCTCCCGAGAAAGATGAAACACGCATCCAATTAATGACATGCGAAACGTTACGATGCATCAAAGACATTGAAACGGCGAACATGACATACCGCCCTCCTAAAAATACACTTAGGGACCCGGTTTTGTGGGATAAGCAGAGTGGAAGCGGGCTACCAAAACAGGGGAAGCCACATCTGGTGCAGCGACCCACTCAGGATGAGGGAAATGTTTCCAACGGACTAAGTATTGCAAAGAATTGCGAAGGCGTCTAGAGTCTAGAATTTCTTTAACTTCGAAGTGTTGCTGACCATCAATCATGATGGGGGTGGGAGGTGGAGGTTGACGATGCCATCGGTCAGAAGGAATAGTCGGTTTGAGTAAGCTGCAATGAAAAACAGGGTGTAAGCGTTTAAGGTTATGAGGCAAGTCAAGTTTAAAAGTCACAGGGTTAATCTGAGCGATAATCGGGAAAGGACCCACAAACTTAGGCGCAAGTTTCTTTGAAGGTTGGGATGACTTGATAAACTTTGTTGAAAGGTACACAGAGTCCCCCACTTGGAATGCCGGTTGGGGGGCCCGCTGCCGATCAGCATATAGTTTATAATCTGCTTGTGCATCTGCCAATGCCTTTTGGATCATTGGCCAGGAGTCAGCCAGTTGTGTTGTCCAATCATCTGGAGTGACTGCACCAGCCGGAGGTTGTGGTAGATCAGAGATAGGTACAAAGTCTTTACCCAGGGCTACCCGAAAGGGGGTTTGGCCAGTGCTTTGATGCACTGCATTGTTGTAAGCCACTTCAGCAAATGGTAGGAGGTCTACCCAATTGTCCTGCTGGTAATTCACAAAAGCTCGAAGGTACTGTTCTAGAGTCGAGTTAAGCGCCTCAGTGGCCCCGTCCGTCTGAGGATGCCAAGCCGTGGATAGGGCTTGTTTCGTGCCCAACAGCTTGAGAAATGCCCGCCAAAATTGCGAGGTAAATTGTGTACCTCTGTCCGAAATTAAGCGGGAGGGACATCCGTGTAACCTGTACACGTGTACAAGGAATAGGCGAGCCAATTGACGGGCCGACGGAATGGACACGCAAGGGATGAAGTGAGCCTGTTTGGAGAAATAGTCTTTGACCACCCAAATGACCGTTTTGCGTTGGCTGGGCGGGAGCTCGACAATAAAGTCCATGGAGATTTCCTCCCAAGGGGAAGAAGGGGCTGCCACCGGTTGCAGCAGTCCTTGGGGCTTGCCCACCTTGCGCTTGGACATTGCACAAACAGTGCAGGAGGAAATGTAGTCTTTGACATCTTTACGTAATGTGGGCCACCAGAATTGCCTCCGAACGAGGTGCAAGGTTTTTACAAACCCGAAGTGACCTGCAAGTTTGTCATCGTGTGAACGGAGTAAGACATCTTTTCTGAGGCTTTCAGGGACGTAGAGGCGGTCGGATTTCCAAGCAAAGCCTCTGTCAAAAGTAACATTGTCTTTATTTGCAAGCAACCAAGTATCCGTTTTCAGTTCTTTTAGAAACTTTTGTTGCAACTGGGAGGGAATTGACAAAGGACTTGGCTGAACAGCGCTTGTAGTGGGCGGCTGCTGCGCGCGCGTCTGGCTTCGCGTCACAGCCTGCATGCCCAATTGGGGCGCCGTCCATAGGGTGCTTACCACATCTGGCGCTGCCCCAGAGTCCTGAGGTTGCCTTGACAAGGCATCAGCCAAGAAGTTCTTTTTCCCTGGAATAAATTTAAACTGAAAATTGAATCGGTTGAAAAATTGAGCCCAACGAACTTGTTTGGGGCTCAGTTTTCGAGGGGTACTAAGAGCCTCCAAGTTTTTATGGTCAGTCCATACTTCAAAGGGATGATTTGCCCCTTCTAACAGATGCCTCCAAGCTTCTAATGCAGCTTTTACTGCAAATGCCTCCTTCTCCCAAACATGCCAACGCCTTTCAGTCTCAGAGAATTTGCGGGATAAGTAGGCACAGGGCTTGAGGCATCCTGCCTCATCCTTCTGCATCAACAATGCCCCAATAGAATAATCGGAAGCATCTGCCTGTACAACAAACGGCTTGGAGGGATCAGGATGCTGTAAAATTGGCTCTTTGACAAAAGCTGCTTTCAAGCGCTCAAACGCCGTTTGACAAGCAGGCGTCCACCTCAACAGCGCTCCGGGATTCTTGACTCTCCTAGTGTCTCCCACCCCTTTGGTTCGCAGCAGCTCCGTTAGGGGCAAGGCAATCTCAGCGAATCCCTTTATGAACAATCTGTAATAGTTGCTGAACCCCAAGAAACTTTGAAGTTGCCTGCGGGTGCGGGGACTCTCCCAGTCCATGATAGCCTGCACCTTGGCAGGATCCATTTCTATGCCTTTATCAGAAATTCTATACCCCAAGTAGTCAATTTGGGTCTGATGAAAGGCACATTTCGACAGCTTAGCATACAATTCAGCCGATCTGAGTTTACACAATACTTGCTTCACCAGAGCCACATGCTCTTTCATGGTTTCAGTATAAATCAATACATCATCCAAATACACAAGTACACCTTTGAACAGATGTTCATGCAAAACCTCATTGATTAATTGCATAAATACCCCAGGGGCCCCAGCCAACCCAAACGGCAACACCTTATACTGGAAAGCTCCCAACGGGCAATTGAATGCGGTTTTCCACTCATCCCCCTCCTTGATCCGTACACGATAGTAGGCTTCTCTTAAATCCAGTTTAGAGAAGATCTTGCCCTTGGCCAGATGTGACAACATGTCCTTTATCAATGGCAAGGGATATTTGTTGGAAATTGAGACGGCATTTAATCCGCGGAAATCCGTACAAAGTCTCAATGTTCCGTCCTTTTTTGGGCGAAAAAGAACCGGCGCCCCCACGGGTGAATTTGCCGGCTCAATAAATCCGCGCGCCAGGTTTTTGTCCACAAATTCCCTCAACAGAGTTAGTTCCTTCTGAGTCATGGAATAAATTTTTGGTTTAGGCAATTGGGTGTTGGGCAACAGTTCTATGGCACAGTCCGTCTTTCGATGGGGGGGCAACTGATCGGCTTCCTTTTCACCGAATACATCAGCAAACATCCAGTACTCGGCCGGCAAGCCTTCCAGAGGAGAGGCCGGGTAAGGCGGAGTCGCAGCTGCCGCAACCCCCACCATCTCCTCTGGGGCACCCTTCCCCTCGGCCGCTTGATAAAACCCATCCCTAAACGTGATAGTTCGGTAGACCCAGTTTATGTGGGGGTTTTGCTGCACCAACCAGGGTACCCCCAACACCACCAATGGCCCCCCAACCGGAGCCACCACAAAAGACAGCTTTTCCTGGTGACTGCCCAGTTGCAAGGCTACATGCCCTGTAAAATGGGTGACCGGTTGGCCCCCTGCCACGGACCCATCCAGCTGAGTAAAAGCGATGGGTCGCTGTAAAGGGAACGTGGGGAGCTCCAAAGCCGCCACCACGTCGGGGTGCATAAGACAGCGGGAACACCCCGAATCAATCATGGCCCATACTTCCACAGTCTTGGATTGGGAGCCCAATTTCAATTTCACCATGAGTATGCGGTAAGTGCCACTCACCGATGGAGGCTCGCGCCCATCCTCTACCACCTGCCCAGCGGCGCCCTTTAGAGCAGGTGGCTGGCGTTTCCCGCCGGCTGCGGGATTTCGGTCTCCCCCTCAATTTCGAAGAACATCACATCGTCTCCCTCGGTTTCAGCCACCGCAGCTTTTTGCTTCCTCGGCAATGCAGGGGACTTTGCTGGCGGTTTTCCGGGCCGTTCCTCCACCTTTGCCTTCGGGCATGCTGCCACTCTATGCCCCTCCTTACCACATCTCAGGCACAAGCCTTTTGCGTACCGCTTCTCCCGCTCCTCGTCCCAGGGTCGTTGTCCCGGTTTTCCCCCGGTGGTCGATGGGCGGCTGGGCTTCACCTCCCGCCCCGACTTGGCGGTCCTCCGCTGGGCAAAGATCTCCTGGGCATGTTCAGCCCTCCCCGCCAGCAGGATCCACTCATACAGCGTGTATGGGTCGTCCCTCCCCAGGGACCAGCGCAGCACCTCTGTATTCAAGCCATCCTTGAAGAGCTCGATAATGGTGGCTTGGGACCAGTCATCCACCTTCCCAGCTAGCGCTTTAAACTCCAAAGCATAATCGGCCACTGATCTGAACCCCTGCTTGAGTTCCTTCAGGGCTCGCTTTGCTCTCTCCTTTGCTAAGGGGTCCTCGAAGTGTTGTTTCAACGCCCAGAGGAACTCCTCGAGACTGTCCAGTTCGGGCGCTTCCGACTGGCACATCTGGACATACCAGTCTGCCGCCCTCCCCTTCAGTTTGGTGGCAATGGTGATGATCCTTGCCTTTTCCGATTGGAAAAACGCCCCCCATTCTTCCATATAGGCTTTCGCGTTCGTCAGGAAGAACGAGAGTTTGGTCGGGTCCCCATCAAACTTGACAGGGAAGTCTCGCATGCCGCCTCCCGCCGCGCTGCGCCCCACCACCG
Organism: Candoia aspera; assembly: GCF_035149785.1. Classification (NCBI taxonomy): domain Eukaryota; kingdom Metazoa; phylum Chordata; class Lepidosauria; order Squamata; family Candoiidae; genus Candoia; species Candoia aspera. The sequence goes on along the minus strand of NC_086158.1, from coordinate 33,614,095 downwards.
GTGCTGCCGCGGCTTGTGTTCCCCTAGCTTGGGGCGGCACGGGGCCCCGGGGCGATCGCCCTGGCGATGCTGCGATTTCCATCCGGACCGACTGGTCCCCTTCGCGCCTCCGCACCACCCGTCGCCGTTCCGGGGACAGCCCCTGGGAAGAGGGGGTTGAATGCCTTTGGCTTGATTCTTCCCGGACCTCTCGCAACGAGGTCACATCCAAGCTCAGCTGTTTCAATATAGCCTCCAACGAATCCATTTTGGACTCCAACACTCGGATCCGATCCGGAGTGGGTGAGCCCTCCGTTGGCTGCACCTGCACCACGTTGGGGGACAATGGGTATCTCTGCCTCCAGGAGGGACCCCCCGCTGCCGTGGCATCTCCTTGGGTCGTATCCCAGGTGAGCAGCTCGCCCGGAGAATTTACGGTGGTCTCTGGGGCCGTTTTCAGCCCCCCGGCTTCACTCTCCGACTCGGAGCTCGCCTCCTCTCGGATGGCTGACAGCTCCCCACCTTGGGACGGTCGGCCGGACTGCCTCACGGTCGAGTCCGGTTCCCCTTCCTCCATCATCATGATGTCGGGTTCAGTCATCGCGGGCTCTCTCCCTCACAGGGTTAGACGCTTGTCTTTCCTGGACAGGGGCCAGCGGAGTTAGGAACTTAGATTCTCAGCTTTATGTAATGGTTGCCCTAGCCCCAAATACTCAGACTCACAAGAGGCTGCTAAATGAAATCTGATTTATTTAGAGTACTAAAGGCAGATACAGAGAAAGCTGAGAATGAGCAAAAGCGCGCCAAATACAAACTTAAACCCTTGGTGCAAACGTATCCCGCCTCCCTCGCAACAGTCCCGCCCGACACAGGTGCTAGCAATCGTCAGAGTTGCTAGCCTGGGAAAGTAACCTTGAGCGCAGTAGATAATACAAATACATTCCAAAGCAAAGCCAAAAGATAACCGTTCCCATCCTCCCGAGAAAGATGAAACACGCATCCAATTAATGACATGCGAAACGTTACGATGCATCAAAGACATTGAAACGGCGAACATGACAACAGCCGACTCTGAAGAATTAATCTACTTTTCAGGAGAGGCTGAAGACGAAATTAAGGAGCTGGCAAGAAATGCCAGCCACCTGCCATGATGTGTCATGAGTGCCGTTGAGCTGAAGTCATCAGCGCAATGGCACACATGACAATAGCAAGGAAACAGGAGAAGGGGCTCAAGATAAGTAGCCATCAACTCACAACGACTAACGGCCAACAAACAATAACTAAACGGATCACGGAGCACACCCGAGCCATCAGCGCCAATACAACGGGGATCGCCCAGCTGACAGCAATCACCGGATGAATAGAAAACCCGATGATGGGCGATCCCGGAACGCCAGCGGGGCCTCACAACCCCTCACCCACCGGCAGGGCAACGTATTGGACAAAGGGGGGTGACGTGACCGCGAGTGAGGGGGCGCTGACCGGCGCGGGGTATTTAAACCCCGCACCGGCGCGCTCCTGTCACTCTCAGCATTTTTCTTCCGACGCTGTAACTGCGCTGTGAATAAACCAGAGCCTGATCCATCGAACCAGTGTCTGAGTATTATTCAGAGGCAGGCAGCGCATGACATGATGGGTGCCAGCTGGCAGGTGGGAGAGGATGGGCGCGAAGATGCTATGGTGAGTGATGGTGGGATTTTTTTTTCTGGGGGGCAGTAAGTCACGTTCACTGTTTCAATGTATTTTAAACATCGTAATGTTTCACATGCCATGGTGCTGATGCCTGTTTCTGTATGGGAGAGAGCTGCTGTGAAACCTTGTACCAAGCTCTGTATGTGGAATCAGGAGAATGGAATGTGTTTGGGTTATTTTCTCTGTTCAAGGACTTTTCCCACAGACCATCAGAAACTGTTAGGAGCACCTGGGATTGTGGACTTGAGAAGATTCTATGGGGGGAGGGATTTCATTTGCACCCAGGGTTTTTAGTTTGAATTTGCCGCACTTTCATCATTCTCAGCTTTCTTTGTGATCCTGCGTGCTGTTCTTCAATAAATCAGATATCTTTGAAACCCTGCTTATGAGTCTGATATATATTAGAATAGGCAATCATTACAAGCTGCAAATCTAACTTCTTAACCATGACCAATCATGTTCACTTCTCATCTTGAAGCATCATTCCAGGCTTCTCTTCATCTGCTTCATTTCCTGAAGTTCTTCAGAAAATTAAGAAGTTGGTTGGGATCTGCAGGCAGGGAAAAGCCTCTTGGGGCAATCCTGTTAAGTACTCTGGTCACTTCTGTGTTCCAAAAGCTAACAAGGCACCCCACAAAACCGATCTGCAAACTGCTGGGAATATCTTCAAGCACCAACTTTCTTGCTCCATCAGGCATCTCTCATAGTGGTTTATGGCTCCGGGTAACTCAACGGCATGAGGAAGTAATCTGTGACAACAAACTCTTGGCAAAGCACTAGAGAGGGTAACATTTCTTTCTCCGGTGGGTCACATTTTGTCTGACCCCTTATCTATAACCTGCCCATCATGGATAACATTCCTGGAAGCACAAATTCCCAGTAATATTGCTCCTAGCAACACTGCGATGCAGAAACCACTTTACCATTATCCATAAAGGGATATTAACACGATTTAATTTAGATCATTGGTTCCAGTTATATCAGCTAGGAAGTCTACAGTGAATTTTTAAAAGGTTATGGATTTTTTTTTCCACAGCAATACAAATGTAACCAATATTGTAGTTTTTCTTTTATTTTTTGTTTAGTTAATCATTCGTTTTAAAAAAAGTCTGTAAAGGATAGGCAGGTTTAAACAGTTTTGCATGGAAAAAAGAAAAAAGAAAATCAATAATATATAAATAACCTTCAGGTAAATTTCTAATTTAATGACAGATTCCCAGCATGCTATTTTTTGGGTATACGTACGTGTATGAAACAGAGAGAAAAAATAAGGAGGAAAAGAAATGGTTAAACTTATGCTGGGTTTAAATGTCTATAATTCATTTTTGAAAACAAGAATACTGTAAGAAGAAAGGGAATGAAAAAGGACCTCATTCCCACCATCAGCCTCCTGTGACTTTCAGAAGCTCTCTGTCACAAGTCATTTGCCTGAGAACTCAGAGGGTGCTGCCATTCAGAAATTATATTAAACCAGAGCTGCCTCTACCATTAGATAGTGATCATTTACTTCAGTTGTAGATGTTGCTGGAGAAAGCTGCTCATAGGTTGGCTTGCTCTATACCTGACCAATGGGTAAAGTCAGCTTTTAAACAGAGAACAGGAAAAGCAATACATACACATACACATACGCATGCACATGCACATGCACAAGCACACATGGACATATAGACTGTCCAAAATGTCCTGAGCTAAGAGACTAACTTGGGATATAGAAGATTGTCCTACAGTCTGCATTTCAATAACTACAGTACGTAGATAACTTTCCAGGTGACTGCATGCAAGTAGTTAGTTGGGCCAGAACCCAAAGTGGTAGAATCAAAGCCGTATGTACTATATATTCATACATGTACTTCCTCCATTTACTTGCCTTTATATAGAAAAAGATACATTCACAAACATTTAAATAATATAAACATATTCCCATTCCCAAATAACTAAATCCTCTGTGCCAAGATTGGTTCAGAAGCTATTCAAGCTAACACTGGCCTCCTTGGGAATAAACTTCATCATCAGTACTTTCAGTCTCAGTGTCTGATGACACTCACTTAAACTCACATTTAATCTGACCCATTCAATTTGATTATATTTTAGTAAAAGTTTAGGTGGGAAAATGAATCTTTTATGAACAACAACAACAACAAAAATGGTATCTGCAGGCACACTGGTGCCCGAGGATGTTATTCTGGAATCTCACTGAATGTGAGGGTCCTTCATTACATACATACAGTATTCTTCCACAATAAGCATCTAAATTAACAAACTGTATACAATATTTTGAACAAATACAAATCACTAGAAATGTTGCTGATGGGTATGGACGTGGCTATTCTGAAAGACAGTATGATATTGTAAGGAATGCCTAAGACTAAATAAAAGACTCAGACTCTAAATCAAGTTTAAGCTCTGGCTTTTATTTAGAATAGAATGCACACCAGTAAAAAGCTGAGAGTGAGGGAAGTGTGCCAAAAGTTGAATTAAATAGTCTCACGCCAAACAGCGCTCCACCCCCACACTCCCCGGGTGTGCCCCACGAGTTCCACGGAGTGACAGGTCATCAAGACTTGATAGGTGAGAGGTCATCCAGCCCCATTCACCCCGGGCATTGCCCTGTTTATCTTCCTGCGAGGTAATGGTCCATTACCAGGCGATTAGACCTCGATATTCCTCGAAAGCCCGGATGCGCCCTTCCAAACCTTGCCCTGGTCATTTCTTTGACAACGGTGTCAATGGTCGATTACCGGGCGATGAGACCTTGTTGTTCAATAGATCTCCCAAACCCATTACCTTCTTTGTCTGGTTTATTGCCTGCACCTCTCCAGTCATTGACACGCATCCGCACTTTGTCATGCAAGCCATTACGATGTCGCAAACATCGCAACGGCAATCATGACATACCGCCCACCTGAAGAAAATCAAGCCGAGGGCTTGGAGGGATATGCAACATGGAAGTTGCGGACTAGCTCGGGTGCCTGAATGTCACAGGCAGTGACCCACTCAGGGTGGGGAAAGTGTTTCCAGCACACTAAGTATTGGAGAGATCCACGAAGCTTGCGGGAGTCGAGAACCTCCTTGACTTTGAAGTGCTGCTGTCCGTCGATCATGATGGGTGGAGGGGGGGAGGTGCATGGATGCTACCGGGAGGGGTCACTGGCCGGCTTGAGTGAGCTGCAGTGGAACACAGGGTGCAGCTGCTTCAAATTATGAGGTAGATCCAAACGCACCATGACCGGGTTCACAATTTGCGTAACCTGAAAGGGGCCAATAAATTTGGGGACCAGTTTCTTGGAAGGCTGAGGTGACTTGATAAATTTAGTGAAGAGATAAACCAGGTCCCCTACTCAAAAAGGTGGCTGTTGGTGCCTGTGCTTGTCAGCCTGAAGTTTGTATGAGGTCTGAGCCTCATTGAGAGCATCCTTAATGACGGGCCAGGAGTCTGCGAGTTTAGAACCCCAATCACAGGCTGCCACTACTGGAGACGGGGGCTGTGGGAGCTTGGGAATGGGGACACCACCCCGAAGGGGGTTTGTCCTGTGCTTTGATGCACAGCGTTATTGTATGCAACCTCCGCGAAAGGAAGCAAATCCACCCAGTCATCCTGGTGGTAGTTGATGTAGGAGCGGAGGAATTGTTCAAGGGTGGCATTGAGGATCTCAGTAGATCCGTCAGTCTGGGGATGCCAGGAGGTTGACAATGCTTGCTCGGTGCCAATTAATTTCAAAAAAGCCCGCCAAAACCGTGAGGTAAATTGTGTGCCCCTATCAGTCACCAAGCAAGAGGGGCAGCCATGAAGGTGGTACACGTGCACCAAAAAGAGCTTCGCCAGCTGTTGCACCGACAGGATAGAGGCACAGGGGACAAAATGAGCTTGTTTGGAAAAGTAGTCTTTGACTACCCAAATGACTGTTTTCTTTTGACTGGGCAGTAAATCCACGATGAAATCCATAGAGATTTCATCCCAAGGGCATGAAGGGTTAGCCACGGGCTGCAGCAGCCCCTGGGGTTTACCGGACGGTCGCTTAGATGTTGCGCAAACAGGGCAGGATGCCACATACGTTTTGACATCCTTCCTCAGCGAGGGCCACAAAATTGGCATCAGGTCAAGTGGAGGGATTTGAGGAACCCGAAATGACCAGCCTGTTTGCTGTCATGAGACCGGCTGAGGATTGTTGATCGCTGTGAGTCAGGGACGTATAAACGACCCTCCACCCAGGCGAGGTCTTGTTCCATGGAAACCTTGTCAGGGTTAGCAAGGAGCCAGGGATCAGACTTTAATGCGAGGGCAAAATCTGCATGCAACCCACCTGGCATCTGTGGTTGCCTGCGGTCCGGAGCGGCTGCGCCAGAGTCGTTCGCAAGGGGGGGGGGAGGCTGTTCCCGAGCTGGCTACAGGTGACAGCGGCCAAACCCAATTGAGACTCAGAGAGCACAGTCCCCATGATGTCGGAGACAGGCTCCGCGTCCTGGGGCAGTCGGGAAAGTGCATCTGCCAAAAAATTCTTCTTCCCTGGAATAAACTTCAGCTGAAAGTTAAAACGGCTGAAAAATTGAGCCCAGCGAATCTGCTTAGGGCTGAGGCACCTGGGTGTGTGGAGCACCTTGAGGTTGCGGTGGTCTGTCCAGACCTCAAAAGGGCAAGTCACCCCTTCTAAAAGGTGACACCAAGCCTCCAGTGCCACTTTCACTGCAAATGCCTCTTTTTCCCAGACATGCCAGCACCTTTCCGTCTCAGAAAATTTCCAGGAGAGATAGGCACAGGGCTTCAAGAGTCCAGCAGAATCCTTTTGTAATAGGATAGCCCCAATTGAAAAATCAGAGGCATCAGCCTGAACGACAAAAGGCCATTCGGGGTCGGGATGGGATAAAATTGGCTCCGCTGTAAAGAGAGCTTTCAACCGGTCAAAAGCAGCCTGACAGGTGGGAGTCCAATTGAGCATGGTCCCTGGGTTTTTTACCTTGCGTGTCTCCCTGACGCCTTTGGTCCGCAACAAATCAGTCAAGGGCAGGGCAATCTCCGCGAACCCTTTTGCAAAGGATCTGTAGAAATTTGCAAATCCCAGGAAACTTTGGAGCTGGCACCGGGTGCGTGGGCACTCCCAGCTCAAAACAGCCTGAACCTTTGCAGGATCCATTTCAATGCCCTTATCTGAAATCCTGTAGCCTAAGTAATCCAGGCGCGACTTATGGAATTTGCACTTGGAAAGCTTAGCATAAAGTTTAGCGTGCCGGAGCTTGGTGAGAACCTGTCTTACCAATCTTTTGTGTTCTCTCTCAGTTTTGGAGTATATCAGGACATCGTCCAGATAAACCAGTACTCCTTTAAACAAATGGTCATGCAGAACCTCATTAATTAGTTGCATGAAAACCCCCGGGGCCACTGCAAGACCAAAAGGCAGTACCTTATACTGGAAGGAGCCCAAGGGACAGTTAAAAGCTGTTTTCCATTTGTCCCCCTCCCTGATGCGAATGCGGTAATATGCCTCGCGGAGGTCAAGTTTGGAAAAAAACTTTCCAGTTGACAAGTGTGCCAACATATCTTTGACGAGGGGGAGGCGGTACTTGTTTGACAAGGAGGCTGAATTTAACCCGCGATAGTCTGTACACAGTCTTAGGGTACCGTCCTTCTTCTCGCAGAACAGAACGGGCGCTCCAACCGGCAGGTTTGCCTGTTCGATGAAGCCCCGAGCGAGGTTTTTATCGAGGAAGTCCCGCAATGCCGCCAATTCCTTTTGTGTCATTGGGTAAATTTTTGGCTTAGGCAATGGGACATGAGGAAGCAGTTCAATGGCACAGTCCGTCTTGCAATGGGGGGGTAAGTGGTCCACCTCCTCCTCCCCGAAGATGTCAGTGAAGTCTGCATATTGTTCCGGCAACCCCTCCATGGGGGAAGCGTGAACTTGAGGGTCGACAATCTCAGCCCTCTCTACAGTCAAAGTGAGGCATTTCCCCTTAGCAGGTGCCTGGTAGAACCCATCCTCAAACGTCATCGTACGGGTCCTCCAGTTAATGTAGGGATTGTGGCAAGTTAGCCAGGGGATTCCCAGAACCACTACAGGCTTGCCCACTGAGGTGACCACGAATTCTATGGTTTCCCTGTGCATGTCTATTTGTAGGGTGACATTCCCTGTACCCTGGGTGGCCGCCCCCCCCCCCTGCCGTGGAACCATCGAGTTGCTGGAAGATCAGCGGCTTCGGGAGAGGGAAACAGGGTAAATTTAGTGCAGTGACTAGGTTGGGGTGGATCAGGCATCTGGAACACCCGGAGTCCACCAAAGCCCTGACTTTGATGGTCTTGGAGCAGTAGCTCAGTTCAATTTTTATGGCCAGGATGGGACGGTCTGCACTCACCCTGGTGGTATCATGCCCATTCTCCACCACCTGCCCAGCGGCGCTGTTTAGGACAGGTGGAAGGTGTTTTCCGCCGGCTGCTCCGTGGTGGCCAACCCATCCCCTGCGAGGTAGATGTCCTCTTCTTCGTCCAGGGTTGCTAGTGCCCCTGTCAGCCGTCAGGGAGGGTTGGGTGGTTTCTGCGGAGCCTTCTGCGTTGGTCTAGGTGGGTGACCTGCCATCCTAGCCTCGTGGCATTCTGCCGCACGGTGACCTGCCTTACTGCACTTGATGCATTGCCCACGGGCAAAGCAACGTTGTCTTTTGGCGTCCGTGTTGGGCCCAACTGTGGCACTGGCCCTTTCCCACTCGGAGGAAGCCTGTCTCTCTTAGCCGCCAGCATGAAGGTGCGCTGGGCGTGTTCAGCCTTCCCAGCAAGACAGATCCAGTCATGCAGTGAGTCCAGATCGTCTCTGTACAGCGCCCATTGCAACACCTCTCGATTGAGGCCATCCTTAAACATATCGATCAGGGTGGCCTCCGACCATTCAGGGACCTTCCCTGCCAAGACCTTAAATTCTAGGGCGTAATCTGCGACCGATTTCTGCCCCTGGTTAAGTTCTTTCAAAGCACCTTTAGCCCTCTCCTTTGCCAGGGGGTCTTCAAAGTACCGCTTCAAGGCAGTCAGGAAGGTGTGAAAGATAGCCAGGGCTGGGGCTCTGGACTCTGACATTTGTATGTACCAGTTCGCGGCTCTGCCCTTAAGTTTTGTGGCAATAGCCGAGATTTTAGCCCCTTCTGATGCAAAACAATGTCCATATAGCTGGATGTAGTTTGTTGCATTAGTTTAAAAGAATGACAGGTTCGTGGGGTCACCATCAAATTTTACTGGAAAGTCTTTAGTGATCCCACCAACTGGAGAAACCCCAACCTGTGAGTGAGTAGGGGTAATCCCCACCAGAATAAAAGCACGGGACCCTGGGAAAAAGTCCCGCGCCTGGCCCCTTCCTCTCGGGGCCGGTGATAGGGTGGGTGGGATGCCGAGACCCCTCCCTGCGCCCTGCACAGCAGCACTCTTCGTGAGCTCACTCACCACAGCTGTCATGGATCACAGCATGTGTTCTAATGATTGCACCTTGGACTCCAGAGCCCTGATCCTGTCCGGTGTGATGGGATCATCCATCCTTGGTGCTGCCGGTTGTTGCCCGATCGGCAGTCCTGTGAATTCCCTCTCAGGCATCTGGGGGCATTGGAGTCTCCAAGTGGTGTAGGATGTCCTCGGCTGGGGGTCTGCTATGCCATCCCACCTGAAGTGTTGACTCACGACTCCCTCTTCCATCGGGGCCCTCCACTCCGGGCTGGGGCTCCAGGCTCCAAACTGGGGTGCGGTGTGGGTAGGGAGGGGGCTCGTGTCCCATTTCGGGAGCGCTGATTCCAGAAGCTGTCTGGTCGCCTCCCCCACTCACGTTGAGTCCTTCGCGTCTCCGCTCTGAAGCGCCAACTCTAGGATCATCCCCGGTTCAGTCATCGCTAGTTGTTTCTCTCGCAAAAAAAAAAGTTCCTGGTAGAAGCCAGCGAGGTTCATTCTTAAAAGACTCTCAGCTTTATGTAAGGAATGCCTAAGACTAAATAAAAGACTCAGACTCTAAATCAAGTTTAAGCTCTGGCTTTTATTTAGAATAGAATGCACACCAGTAAAAAGCTGAGAGTGAGGGAAGCGCGCCAAAAGTTGAATTAAATAGTCTCACGCCAAACAGCGCTCCACCCCCACACTCCCCGGGTGTGCCCCACGAGTTCCACGGAGTGACAGGTCATCAAGACTTGATAGGTGAGAGGTCGTCCAGCCCCATTCACCCCGGGCATTGCCCTGTTTATCTTCCTGAGAGGTAATGGTCCATTACCAGGCGATTAGACCTCGATATTCCTCAAAAGCCCAGACGTGCCCTTCCGAACCTCGCCCTGGTCATTTCTTTGACAATGGTGTCAATGGTCGATTACCGGGTGATGAGACCTTGTTGTTCAATAGATCTCCCAAACCCATTACCTTCTTTGTCCAGTTTATCACCCGCACCTCTCCAGTCATTGACATGCATCCGCGCTTTGTCATGCGAGCTGTTACGATGTCGCAAACATCGCAACGGTGATCATGACAGATATAATGTATTAAAGCTGTGAAGTTTGAAGAAGTCTTAGCACAGAATTTTATAGGTATCCAGCTTGCCCTTGGAATAATTAAAAAAGGTACTTCCACAAAGTATCCTTAAGAAATACATGTTGAGAAAATAAAGTTCATTGTCACTGGAGGCAATTAAGTAGTTAGTCATTACTAATTCCCCAGCCACGGCCAAACAGGTACAATAAAATGAACAAGGAAACATGAAGCAGGAAATGTTTGATTAAGTTTTGAAAATATGCTTCTTGAATAGGAATTAATTTAGAGGCAAGTATAAAATAATGGATAAAGTGGTGTCATACAAAATTATTATATGGATCCTACATTATATTCCACTTCTAGGTAACTTTGGAAAAGTGATAGTCCAGGAAAGCAGTAACAAATAACAGTAAATCCAAACACTTTGAATATAGTACAAATTATCTAAGGCCAAGTATCTGGCCAAAATATCTCTTTGGGGTCATTTTCCTACTGCTGACTAAATATCATCTAGAGTCATTCCACCATCACTGTGCCCAAATGACAGTAGTGAGAATAGGCTTTATATCACTTCAATGATGGGTGAGTGATACTATGAAAATGCTATAAATTACTAGTGGGGAAACCTCATCATGTTGCAACTACAGGATGTAGGAATTACAACATTTGGGAACAGACTAGATTATGCAAACAAAAAAGTCATGCGAAACACTTATTCTGACATGCCATCTGTCTGTCTGTCTGTCTGTCTATCTATCTCATGAACACACAGTATATAATTTTACACATACACAAACATAAATGTGTTATAGAATAAATAAACTCTCTTTAGGTAATTCAGAACCTCTGTGTGTGGTTACGTTCTTTTATGAAGAAGAAAAGATGTCTACACTAAATAGGTCTTATTTGTATTGGGGATATTGTTTCCTTTCCTGTATCCTGTGTATGTAGCTGCATTTTGCTATTTTTGATAATGCACAGCTTTAGATTTAACATATAAATTGCTTTTTTTTCAGTTTTTGAATACTGTATTCATTTATATTTGTATATGGCTTTTCATCTTCTAGCAAGCAAAAAAGAGTTTATAGCAATAAAATAAAATATAAACAACAACAACTGAAGCAGAATAGGACATAAGCACAATAGAATGGAATTTCCTTGTAGCAGTCAGACGCAAAGAGATAAGAAGCAACTATTCTTTAATACATAGGGTTTTATAGGGTGCGGAGGGAGTCCTGGATCAAACAAATAAAAATCACCTGTGACACAAGCCCCCATTTTACTGTTGATTATAAATGCAGAAATATACCAAGATCTCAAGAATGGATTAGGAACCAGATATCTAAATCAAGAGCATGTGTGTGCAAGGAAAATTCATTATCTAGACCACATGTTCTTCACCATATGGATATTTCTGGGACCACCTGGACCTGTGGATATTTATAGCAATCAAACCTCACCAAAGAAACTATATACCACATGCTTAAAGTGGTATAAAAGTTAACAGCAGTAAGGGGAAAGTTGCTCTTAAGATGTAAGTAGCCCAAACATTCATATTCAATTGTCAGCCATCACAATCAACTTTTGAAAAGGTGAGTGATACAAGCAGCAGCAATGGAAAACCAACCAGTGCATTTAATGGTGCTTCTGTCATTTTGTCATATGTCTACCAGAGAAATGATTACTTTTTTCTCTAGTCTTTATGGTTAATACATAAAGACAGCACTTTAAGGGGCTCTGATAAGTAGAGGACATGCCCCAACTTCAAATGCAGTGAGACAAAAAGCCACCATCATCCATTATAAAAAACAAAACACTTAACTTGTGACTACTTCAGTTAACCTTGCCCCTGATGTCACCCAAATGACATCTTTCTTATTCAGTCACTTGTTCAGCACAAATGTCTTAAAAGAAAAGGAAAAGAAAAAGAAAAGCTTTCATGTGAACAGCTATATTTTCATGCTTGCTAAAACTTCAGCAATGCAGTTTTGATTTGGGTAGAAGCCACTATGCTTTTAGTTACATAAAGTCTTTTTTTCCCCTTGCTTATTTCAGTGCTATTATTTCAGTAATGGCAGTGAGCAGTGGTGTTCTAGATCTAATAATATATGAACAGGACTAAACAGACAGAAGTACAATATCTGCTTTTCAGATAGCTGGGAAAATCAGCCTCAGAAAACACCAACAGGTTGTTTTTGTATTTGCTGACAAATACAGGGCTATAATATAGGTTATAGGGCTATAAAAAGCACTGGAAAGGAATGCTTCAAAATATACATTTGTTTAAGCAAAGCAACACTCCTTGGGATGTTAAACCACTGACATCTTCTGGAAGATTCGAACAAGTTGCTTTGAAGGCATTCCTTATATATGCCCATATACATCTGGATGCATAGACAATACTTCTGCTGGTACTACCAGAAAAGCAAAATGGCAGTGCTTGTATCTATACATGGAAACTATTCGGAAGAGACTTTGAAGCGGCCAGTTCAAACTTTCTGGAAGATGCTGCTACTTCTGTGCTTCAAGGAATGGTGTTTTGCTTGCATTAATGCACATTCTGAAGGCCTCTTTCTAATATTTATCCATCTATCTAAATATTAGACAGCCAGTTTGGTATAGTGGTTAAGGCACCAAACTAGAAATCAGGAGACTGTAAGTTCTAATCCCACCTTAGGCACAAAGCCACTGGGTGACTTTGGGCCAGCCACTCTATCTCAGCCCTAAGAAGGAGGCAACGGCAAACCACTTCTGGAAAAGTCACCAAGAAAACTGCAAGGACTAGTTCAGGCAATCTCCAGGAGTCAACACTAACTCAGAGGCACCAAAAAATACCACACACACACACACACACCAACAACTAAGTATTACCCCTCCAGCTAGTAGTAACTTTCAAAGGTATCTGGCACAGATTATTCTATCTGCTTCCCATTACTTAAAGTTGACATGATAAAGAACTGAAGCTTTAAAAATCATGGCTTAGTGAAACAAGTGATCACAGACTCATATGCCCAGTGCTTAAGTTGCATAATAAACAAATAGAATGAAAAACTGTAAAGTCCATTCTCCAAATTACTTGCACATATAGATTTACCATGTTGAGGCAGAAAATGCACCATATTTTTAGCCCAGTCCCTAATGTATGCTGTCTAATTTTTGCCACCTATGTGTTATGTTCACTTGTTTCTTAAGGAATCACAAGAGAAGCAGTTGTGGAAGTGTTTTGTTAGATGTAGAACCTTACATATAAACAATTGCTAATGCATTAGGATTGTTCTGTTGACAATCATTCTCATTGTAGGGATGCTAGAGAGATACATATGCCTAAAAGTGAACATGATTCTATCCTAGTAAAAATAATATGTGGCTATTTCTTGAGCATGAATACATTCTGCTGGGACATGCAAATCTGGTAAAATTTGTAATTTTTCAGCAATATTTTCCCCAGATATTAAGCCAATAAAAAAAGAACCCTGCCATAGGGAACCAAAACAATCTTAAAGAGGTGGATTAAGAGTGCAATAAGACATTCTTTTATTCTGCAATACCTTAGAAATCATGGTGTCAAACAGTTGACATGATATGATTCCCTCAAAAAATTTGAAGAACTGTTTCAACGTAGAGTAATACTGGAGGTATGTTAGGAAAGGAGCCAAGAAACCTGGATTAACATGCAATATACATAAATATCCAAGGGCTGACAGCACTTGTATAATACAACCTTTTTCTTCTTTGTTTGACATTCTTATTGTTCTATTCAAAACCATTTAGTTTTGCAACCCAAATGATTAATGTTCCTCATTGTTGAAAAAACTGCAGTGACTCCCAAGTTATAAAAACTACAAATAACAATGTTAAGTGCCAAAAGAAAACTCCCTCTTCGTGATGCTAAGGTCTAAAAAACACCTGAGCCTCAGGGGGATTTCTTTGTTGAGAAAATATAGGTGGGCATTTTTACAGGGCAAACTGAGTAGCTGTATAATCACATGAGATTACTTATGATTTGTCTAATATCTTAAATCAGCCTTGTGCCTCCAAATGTGTCAGACATTCTGTATTTCTGTTCACCTGCTTGTGACAGAGAACCCTATTTACATATAAAGCAGATAGAAGAAATCAATTGATCTAGTGTTTCTACACTCAGAGATAACTGCCCCAAATGCATGCTTGGCAGAATTAAACCAACTCCACATATGTAGAAAATAGTGTAATGTGGTAAATATCTGAAGCAAATATAAATGAAACATGTCTTATCAAAAAGTTTATAAATATTTCAAATAAATGCGGTACAGAAACAGTGGGACATAATACTGTTAAAGAAAGATGGGGACAGACAAATTAACATCACCGCCCATCCATGAATCTCACTTGATGATTCTTTTCCTCTATAAAGCTACAAGGAGGTGAGCAAGAACCATATATATCAGGTATACCAACATGAGGTATACAGAAAGTGGACCTTGCAAAATGACCCTAAACACTCCAGTAAATCTACCAGGGAATGGCTGGAAAAGGAAAGGAAAGGAAAGGAAAGGAAAGGAAAGGAAAGGAAAGGAAAGGAAAGGAAAGGAAAGGAAAGGAAAGGAAAGGAAAGGAAAGGAGGGTTCTGGAATTGTCAGACCAGACAAGAAGCACACCCAGAACTATTAGCTCTGCTTTATTGTAAGGTTAAATCAACAGAATTTTGCAAGTCTTAAAATACATTTCTTCCCCATCACCTTTACAGCCCAAGAAACTAGAGAGGGTTCCTTCTGGGATCTTTTGCCACACCCACATTCCTGCTGCGGGCTACATTGCCACTTTTCCCAATCATTGCCCTGGCTATAGCTCTCCCCCTTGTCTTCTAAGGTCATTCCCATGTGCCATTACAGGAATGGCCAAGTCAAAACCCAAATTGAAATTCCATTGAGATGCTGTAGGATGATTCAAAATGGGCTGTGCATGCAAGAAACCCCTCAAACATTGCACAGCTGAAAAAATTCAGCATGGGGGAGTGGGAAAAAATTCCTCCCAGTTGATGTCAGAGACTGTTAGACCCTTATAAGAAATGTCTATTTGAGGTTGTTTCTGCCAAAGAGGGCAATACCCAGTATTAGAGCCAATTAGAGTATTTAATTATTCTGCAGAAAGAAAGGCAGTTTTGTTGTTGTTGAATAAATGATAGCAAAGTCAATTTTTCATACTTTTTTTGTTCAATTACGTTACTTTTTAATATATATATATATATATATATATATATATATTCTGTTTGAATGAAGATAAAATATTGATACGTCCACAAATGTTACAAAAGACAAAACTTTACATTAGGTGTACTTTTTCACATGACTGTAAGTATAATAGTTAATTGTCATAATAATTAAATTAAACCAAGTTTACTTTTACTCTTAGACCCACTAGTTATTCTTGCCCTTACCCAATTTTCTTCAGAGTGTGCAGTCCCTGAGATGCAATTCAAAAATAGCACACCACATTGCACACCACAGATATACATTCTCTTGTGCTGTTTGGAGACAAGGCTATAAATACAGTAAACAGCAAATTAAATTGAAAAGCTATAAATTATTCTCCTAAGCCCTAAAATTTTTATTGAAGATACTTTTTCATGTAGATATTAGGTTTACTAACAGCAGAGTTGTCACTGATCAGCTGTTTTCAATATTTGGCTCAAAAACAAAACAAAAAGTAACTAATTTGACTTTTTTTTTAAACAAAAGGGGAGGGGCAGGATGTCCTAATTGTAATGGCTATCAGAAGCAACCATATTATAATTAGAGAGGTTTTTTAGCAAAGAAAAAATAAGGCCAGTTACATGTTCATTTCCAAAAGTCTATGTAGCTTAGACTGTAATATGAATAATGAATAAATTTCTTATAAAGCTTTCAAGGTGCAAAAATTATAGGTGTCATGTTCACTGTTTCAATGTAGTTTATACATCATAACATTTCACATGCCATGGTGCTAATGCGCGTTTCTGTTTGGGAGGGAGCTGCTGTGAGACCTTGTACCAAGCTCTGTATGTGAAATCAGTACAATGGAATGTGTTTGGGTTATGTGCTCTGCTCAAGGAATTTTTCCGCAGACCATCAGAAACTGTTAGGACCACCTGGGATTGTGGACTTGAGAAGATTCTACGGGGGGAGGGATTTCGTTTGCACCCAGGGTTTTTAGTTTGAATTTGCCACACTTTCATCATTCTCAGCTTTCTTTGCGATCCTGTATGCTGTTCTTCAATAAATCAGATATCTTTGAAACCTTGCTTATGAGTCTGATATCCATTAGAATAGGCAATCCTTACAATAGGTGTTGGTACAATCTGGGGAAAAACTGATAGTCCCTAATTGCTCAATTTAAAAGAACATTCAGGTGAAAAAGAAATAGTGGGTCAAAAGAAAATACCCGTCCTGCAGAAGAGTTAACCCATAGAATAGAGTACAAGTTGTTGATGGTGTTCTGAAATTGCAACAGTTCTTAATAGGGTTTGCATCAGATCTTGGACACCAGCTAAGTCAAGGAAAGCAAAGAGTTCAGATCAACTAGAAATTATTACTCCCGTATTCCACATTTTGCTTCCATGCCTTTCTAGTTATAGATTTTTTTTCAGGCAACAGCAATAAATTGTACAGAACATGGCCAAACTACTAAAGATGTACATTCTTTTTTTTTTTTTTAATGGGGAGTACATTCCATGTACTGATAAGACTACTGTAACTTTAAGTGGCTGAATAATAGTAAAGGTAGAGCCCTTAAGATGCATTATTGCTTTGCAACCGAATTTAGAATTCAGGCTTTAAAACTTTGATGTAAACCTTCCCAATTGCCATAGGGTCTACTACAGATACCAATGCATTTTGATGAAACTTTTTTCTAAGTTTTTAAGATCTAAAGAGGTTTTTTGTTTTTTTTTTATGCAGTCATTGTGTTATACAGTTGAGGTGGAATGGGTGAAGAAGTTAAATTATGGTGTAGTTGTTGCAAATGCTTGTTGCTAAGTGAAAAGAGAGTTGCTGAACTTGGATTTTCTTTTATTCTCAGATGCCATAAATGGCCCAAAATATTTCCCCTGTGCATTCCTAACTAAAAACTGTTGTAATTCTTAGGTATGTATACTACATCTAATCTGCTTGTAAAGAAATGCCTGTGCCTCTTAACATAAAAAGAATAGTCTGTATAGAAATGGAAATGGGTTATCATATGTCTAGGGAGAATTGCCATTAGATTTCAGGTGCCACACTCTGAAATTAGGAAAAAAATGTTAGAACAAATTCTTGGAGTGATTACTGCAGAAACAGGGTATCTTTCCAAGTTGCTAAACTATAATTCTCTAAAGCCTCATGCATGTGGCTGATGGTGTGGAAAGCTGCGAGTTCAACATTCATCTGGAAGATTCCATATTTCTGGATTACACAGTTCTTTAGATAAGGAATGACTTTAGTTAAATAATGGCAGGCTGTGTAAATATAGCATTCAATTTCCAGCATTTGAAGAGACAGGAGCAATGATCAGAAGCTACTTTCATGTTTTGAATCCAATAAGTGAGAAGCAGTGGGCAACATTATTGAATTGAATTGGATTGGATTGGATTTTATTGCATATAGATTGAACCTTATAAAGACTAAACCTTATTGGATTGAATGAATGAATGAAGGAACACACACACCGACACACACACAAACACACACACATACCAGAAGATAATGCCTGAACACAATAATGCCTGAGCAAGTGAGCTAAACACATGAAATTATAAAATTCCATTTTGAGTTTGGAGTTTCCTTATGAAAATTTCTTTTCCATATGTGACTGAAATAATGTGGAAGGAAAGTAAAGCCAGATTTCATGACCTCACCTCCATTTCCCACTGTTTATGTACACTGAAGAAGCTGTATTGGGAATAAGTCACCCCAGGGACCTATTTCTTTTCATTATTCTCTCTCAGAATTCTAAATATGTCCCCCAACATGAAAAGAATGGAAATGTTAATTTCAACATTTGCTGAAAAGAGTGAGTTTGAAATTTCCATCAAAATAAAATTTAATTTCAGTAACATTCTTGTGTGGATGTAGTCTACTTGGATATATTTAGTCATGAGGTGGCTGAGAAGCATTATTAATCTGCAGCCCCCAGGCTTCTCATCCTTCACTTAAAATTCCATGGAAGTTGCCATGGGGAGGTTCCATTTGGCTTTTCCAGATGGGAAGTGTCATCACTGCAAAGGCTTCAGAACGATGGGAAAATGTGTAACAGAAAACAACAGAAATACCCTTTGCTGCCACCAACAGTCAACTAAGCTCAAAAACACCAGTAAGAGAAATCAAAAGAAATTCTCAAGGTCTCTGAGAATTAGCAGAAAAACAAGCCTTTTCGGCAGAGAATGAAAACAAGCACAGTGCAGTATTAAATTCAGCGGGTATAAGAGAGTAATTGGATAGCCACCTCAATGCCCACTACTATCTTAGCTTTTCAGTATGACTAAGAAGACTCAGAGAAGCTTAAATGACATCTGTGACTTGATTTTTTAATTTAATTCAAGACTGTCCTTCCTCTTCAGTGTAATTTAGAGACATAGAAGGTAATATACCATATCATAAAATACAGAACACCATACTAACATTGTCAGGGTACAGATTATTGGGAGGCTCAAAGACCACTGGACAAGCTCTATGAAGTAACTTCTTTAAATGCCTTATCTTCCATCACAATATAAGGCTTGTCCCACAACCCTTTATCCCTATGATCTCTTTTAACATTCACATTTCAAAACCAGCATTATCTAGGGTTTGGACAGCAGGAAGATGTAATCTAAGGATTAATTCACTAATCATGGATATTAATAAGGATCACTCTGAGTGTGGACCTAATTAGAGCTTGGCATGGATGTTGCCTAGCAACCAGCTGGAACCAAGGAAGTTACCTTTTTGACCTGGATTTTTTTTTTATAATACTATTGCTGCAGTTGCTGTAAATATTAATACTGATCTGATCTTATGAGGCCTTTATTTCAAAACTAGTATGTTGCTTTGGTTTCCCTGACTAGTTCTGATTCCTAATCATGTAGTTTGTCAAGTTCTTAATTCACTGGATTTGATTAGTTTATTATAGGACTCTGCCAATATCATACTTAGGGCTGCACCAGGGAGCCCAGATTCAAGGCCCCCAGAATCAAGGGCTCCCCCAAAGGAGTAAAATGAGTTTCTGCAATTTATTTATTTATTTGTTTGTTTGTTTGTTTTATTGTATTTCTTTACCACCCATCTTGTGTTGCAATGACTCTGGGCGGTTTACAAGTACTGTAAATAAAAGAATAAAAAGTAAAAGATTCATTATAAAATATAAATATACATAAATATAATAATATAAATATAAAATATAAAGTATAAACTACACAGCATGAAATCCAAGATGGTCTTGGTAAAATTTTGCAGGGCCACATCAAGGTACCAGGCTGCCCCCATGATTGACTATCCCCCATCTCGCTCCAAGCAAGGTGGCATAACCAGGTCTTAACTCCCTTTCTAAAGACCAGGAGAGTGGGGGCCTGCCTCATATCTGGGGGTAAATTATTCCAAAGGGTGGGGGTCATGGCAGAGAAGGCCCTCTCTCTGGAGGGACAAGGATCTAACTGACAAGTGGTGGTGTTTACAGTCCAGAGAACCCTGTCCATTTCCTCCAGCCCAACAGGATCAAACTGTTCCCAGATAACTAGGTAAGCACATTCCCCAGGCATCTCCACAGACCATGCCTCACACTTGGTATTCAACTTGGAACAGATCCAAGTGATTTTATCCTTCAGATGCCCAGAAAACTCCTCTGCACAGCCCTGTAGATGAATTGCTAGATCCACCTTCCCCAGAAGGGATCGAGTGATATAAACAGGTGGCATTCTCTGGATGCAATAAGAGTGGAGAAATAATGACATTTCGCTGCTCTTACCACTACAAGGTAGACCTTAGTAGTGGCTCTAGCTTGTGTTCACTCTTACCGCCACAAGGTAAGCCTTTATAGCGACTCTAGCAATGCCCTTCTGCCTATTTAAAGTTCTTAGGAATGAATTCCTTCTGCAGAATAATTTATAATAATAAAATTATACACAGCATGCCAAGTATTTTTGTTTCCCAGAGATTAGAGTACTGCAGTTCTGAAAGAATGAAAGCACATCTGATAACTTAGAAACTTTTGATGAAATGTGTGGAATCAGAAAAAGAATGCCCTTTCTCTCCTTCTTTCTTCCATAAAGGGAACAACTAAAATTGTGTTATGAATGGAAAAACAGTGGCAATGTGAGGGTTCCCAGAAAACATCTATTCAATATTGCCTCCAACCTCAGAAAGGCAACTGCATTCTTCCAACAAGGAATTCAGTCCATCTCCAAAACACATTCATTAAATTTAAATGAATTCCTAAATGAACTCTTATTCTGCATTGGTAACAGCACTTGTGATATTCATAGTATATGTCCATAGCAATAGCTAAGTATAACTCTTTGAGTTATATTTGTAATTGTTCACACAAATCTTTCACATTAACACTGTTCAGGCCATTGCAAGCATGCAGATTGATAGCACACATAAGGAAGCTATACCTGAATACATAATGCAACAACAACAAAAAAAACCTTTCTGATTAAATCTCTGTAAGAAAGCATGGACTGAAAATTATCTGAAGCAGCAACTTCATTTTCCCCTTATCAAACATTTAAGCTATTTATACATCCTCTGACCGTTATCCTGCATTACTTGCCAAGAAGCATTTTGAAAGCCCTTTAGCCATTCTTGCTTGGATCTTGAAGATTGCCATGCCAGCCTGGGTCAGTTGCTGAAATGTATAAACAACTCTTTTGTGTGCTTGAACTTGAAAGAGAAATCAGTCATCTGTATGTGGTCTGTGCAGCAGCAAAATGTAATTTTTTTCCCTCTGACAACTTGTTTATGGTTGTTAAGTTATCTTGATTGCAAAGAGAAATCTGTTTTCTGTAGAGATTCTCTAGCTTAAAATGTCAGCTCCTTCCCCCCCACAACTTTTCCCCCCTTCCTTCCTTTTCTGCTTCCAGCTAATTCACAAATTGAATTGATTTTTTCCCTCCTTTTTAAAATCTAGCAAAGAGAGGGTGCAATGGAAAAATCCTGAAAATTAGATATATGGCACCAGGCTAGACTTTCAAGATGATTCATTTTATAATCCCTCAACCTGTTTTATATATTCTGATGTATTTTGTATTTAAACAGCCACATCTGGTAATAATGGTTCAAAAGGATATTTGGCTCCTATGTTCATCTCTTCACAGAGATTGTATTTAATTGTTTATGATTAAATTATCAATGAAAAAACTATTACAGTTTATATTTGTTGCTGGTCTAGGGGAAAATCTGTAAGTAAAGGATGATGCCATAATAGTCAATATTGTTACATTGTCATATATTCATCATGCTTATTAAAAACAAGCAAGTGATTTCATTTTCTTCTAAAATAACAAAAGTATGTTAGAGTCAATAAGTATCCATGTTACAGTAGTAGACAACTATATATAAAAACATTTAAAATGTACAATAGAAGAGTACCAAGAATATCAATCACAGTAAATGATTCTGTTGAAACAAGATTATTTGATGAAAAATATAATGCTAAAAGTATGAATTGCATCACTGAACAAGAGGAAAAAATATTTGCATAACATTTCAAGCGGCAGCTTATATGTGTAGATGCAAATTCAGAAATGATTAATGAATTAATCATATTCATTAATGATTAATAAACATCAAAGAAATACAACACATTTCACCCTATCTGCTGTCATTGTTGAAGGGAGATTCAAGGCTCTTGTTACTCCTTTTTATGGATCTGTCATTAAACAGGATGTGTACTGGACAAACTTTCATAAAGAGCAGAAAAAGGACCATTCTATGTAAAATAGAAGAAATGTTCTCCATAGGTGGCATCTTTTCCTCAAAACGCTTGAGAGAAAATTAAGTATGTAGGCTGACTTTGAGATAGCATTACGAAGCAACAAGTATAGCTAGGAAAAAGGCATGGTGATCAAGCATGTTTTAGCCAGCCCCTGGATGATGCTTAGAGCTAGGTTTCCTCCTGAGACTGATAACGAACTAAAATGAGTAAAAGGCTCATCTTGATTTTTATCCAGAATTAGGGCAGGAGAAATACTTTTCTTGTCCTACATATATACTGTAGCTTGGTAAATAAGGACATCCTTACAAAATCTACACCAGAACATATGTGCAGTATTTAATCAGTAGCAACATCAACAAATGGCATTGTCTTTCTGCATAAATTACTATCTACTTTACTATTGGCTGCTACAATTCATGCCAAGTCTTATAATTCAGAGTCTCTTCTCCATCCATCATATCCCTTCCCTGCAGGAAATCAGCAGCAAACAGCACACAAACACTATCCAGCTCTCCCAGCCAATGACTAACTTTTTTGTTGATATCAAGAGAGTTGATCCCACAAGAGGAAAATATAAGATACTTTCCTTTCTTGTGGCACCAAGCCATGCTGTTTGTTGCCAAACTGGCTCATTTTTCTTGTAGTGAGGAAAGGAACATCTCTGGAAATGTTTCTGAGGAACCAAGCTGTTTTGCAGATGGTTTGGATGGACCATTCCAAAGATCTCTCAGTGATGGGTTTTTTTTTTTGTTTTACTTTTTAATCTTCCCACAACTCAAGTACATTGTGCATTCAGTATCAGAGATGGATGTCATTCCCATTTGAAATGAATTTGCGATTAAGGATTAATACATTCATGTAAGTATTTATCATTGTCATTTAAAATAACTTTGTTGTGTAAGATAAAAGGCCATTTTATTACCTTTGCTACTCAAACATTGACTTGATAAAGGATTTTTTTCCCAGCTATTCAGAGGCAACTATTGCCTTGGAAAGGAGGGGGAATACCTTTCTGCATGACCATAAAAATATTCACCTGTAAGCACTTGTATTAGTACTATTCAGAGCTCCATATACTTTGCACTATATAAGGGAAATGAGAAGGTTCCTATACTCATTTCAGTTTTATTTATGACCTTTCTTCATGAGCATTATTTTTGCACTCCAATAAATACTTTGGCAAATTGATAGCTCCATGTATAACAAAGAAGATAGAGAAGAAAAAAATATTTATTTGACAGAATTATAATGGGTAAATATATGATACAAGTGCTAACCCAATGGCAGGTAGTGTCCACTGAGGTTGATGATACAGAAATTAGGGCAGATAATTGCATGTTAAACCAGGATTTATAAAAGTTGGAACCAACAATGAGTAGACCCTCATGTTCCAGTAGTCATGCTCAATGAAAGGAAAAGAACAGGGTTCAGTGAAAGTAGAATAATGTCAAGAAACACGTAATGCCAATATGAGTTCCAAACAAAGGATTTTGGGAGAAGGAGGCCTTACATAAAAGGAGAAAAAAACTAACAGCCATTTAAGATATATACAGTATATATATTTACTGTATATACAGTATGTATATTTACAATGTGTCTGACTTCTGTGTCTGACTTCTCCAATAGTGCATATTAAAAACTTGAAGCAAAAACAACAAAAAGAATTTGCTTAGGAAAATAGTAATGAATTCTGAATCCCTAAAAGAATTAAGGTAGCAAAGGGGAAGCTAGTTATTCCCAGAAATGGCCATTAAGTAAACATACAATAACTGGTCAGCATCAAAAACATCAAGTATCCTTTTGAAATTGAAAGGCAGGAAGAAGAAACCTTGAGATAAAACTCTTGAGAATATAAAAGTCTGTATTTGCACTGGAGATAGGTAATCAACTGTTGTGTATAGGTTCATTCCTGCGTGGAACAGAAATGCTAAACTGATTCATGTCAGTGAGTCTTCATCAAATAGAGGTGGAATAAAAATTAGGAAAAGAGGGGGCCTCTCACCTTCACCCCAATTTCATTCCATACTCCTAGAATCCATGGCTGAAAAATAGGGGAAAGTAGGAATTCTTCTATGTGTGTGTTACACAGACAGACACAACGTGGAGAACACAACATATATTGAGGTACAGAAAAGGCAAAGCAAAGAAATGTAATTGTGGGGCTGATTGCTACTGACACTGTATGGCACTGACTGGCTCTCTGCAATGTACAGGAATTCCAGGGCTTTATTTTATTTTTAACAAGCATTGATAAGAAGTCAAGCAAAATTATCTGTTATATTGTCATGTCATGGATGTTCCTCTGCCTAGCAAAATGAGGAAGGGGAGGAAGCAAATAAACCAATCTTTTAAGATGCTTTGTCTAAGTCTTTGGTATGAATATTGAATATGGATTGTGGTTATAGTCCTAATTATGTTTATAGTCAGTGCTACAGCTTTGTTTAACCTGTTTATAACCAGGTTATTAGACCTCAGTGGTAAAAATCCAGTGCCAGAAAGAAGTTTTCTCATTTCTTTTCCACCATGTAATATTAATATGGATCTTTGTAGTCCACATCTGGTAGTCCTAAAGGTCAATGAATTTCTCCTTAGCTACTTATATTGCAATTGTCCTATTTTACTAAGGATTTAAAAGATAAAGACCAAAAAAAGGTTGCTTGATTCTTGCATGGACACATCTATATAGTTATCTTGGCAACACTATGTAAGTAGTTTGCTATTACTTTCTTCTATTTTTTTTAAATTTCCAGCAGACCTAACAATGATTTTTTTTTTCTTTTAATTGGTTATCTATTATATTGTCATGTCTTTCTTTTTTGTGGCCTGTATTTTTAAGTTGTTTTCAAATGTTGAATACATTACAGTATATAGTACGGTTTTATCATTAAGGGTCTAGGAAAACATAGTTATGTACTGTATGCCTGTTAAAACTTGGCTCCCATCTTCAGGTAGAGTCAATAGGAAGAATCCCATTTCAAGGTGTTCAGACACTGACAGAGTTAAGCAATAATAAACTGACTTATCAATCCAGATAGAGGGCAAAGACAGTTGAAGCCTAGCAAAATCACAAGCTAAGGAGCCAGTCAGGAGTGGAATTTTTGGAAAGATAAGGAGGTCATCTCCATTTTGTCTTTTGTCTTTGTTATGATTGTAGTTCTTCCTTGCAGGTAGAAAGGAAGCCCTAACTCACAGACTGAAGTTGGAGATAAGGGAACTAGACAGCAGGCTAGGAACTAGTGAAAGCTAGCCGTGCATTAGAATGTGATCTTATTTTATGGACTGTGATCTAAGCTGTGGGATTCTTGTGTCTGTGTCTCTCTGTAAAGGATTCTGGCTGAAGGAGCACCTGCTGAAATCAACCTTCTAGACTTTGTACTTAGCATTGGCACTTCATAAGGCAAAAGATTAGCTTCAGACAAATGAGATGTACACATTCTCATTCTATGCAGATTACAAGGGAGCTAATTCTTTTCAGGCATGAGAAAATATAACCGCTAGCATGTGAGTAACATTCTTCAGGAATACTACACAAGAAATCACATCTACAACTCCTTCTAGCATGGCTAAGAGAGAATGCTAGGAGATATACATCAATAATATCTGAAAGTCACACATTCTATCAGGTCAGATCACAAATTGTGTTAAAATCCCAGCTATTCTTGATTAAAAGAATCAGGCTAGCAGATCTTGGATACAAAAATCTAGATCACCACTGGATGGCAGCAATAAGACAGAGAAAATTCTAACTCTGTGCTGTCATCTAGTGGCCATTAGCTGTATTCAGTAATATTTGTGAAGCTTCTTCAGTCTTCCTTCTTCAGCTGTTCTCACTAACCATTCATTTCTTGGTGAGTGAGAGAGATTACAGATAGTCCTCATTCAGCAACCACAGTTGGGACCAGCAATTTGATTGTTAAGTGAAGTGGTTGCTAAGCGAAACCAAAACTGTGCTTATGAACTAATTCAGCTTTTCTTTGTTTTACAGACCTCTAAAGGTCATAAATGTGAGGATTGGTCACAATGTTACTTTTTCATCACCACTGTAACTGTAAATGGTTGCTAAACAAGGCAGTCACTAAACAAGGACTACCTGTATTATCCTCATACTACCATGATTAAGACTTTACCAGAGGATTTATGTAGAACCCAATTTTCAGATTATCCTATTCCTTTTTGAGGGTAGGGAAATAAACTGAAACCACAGTGGTTGGGGGCATCACAAAGGTATATTTTTATTTTTGTCTGACACAGACAAACCTTTATTCCCAGCACCAGCATGTCTAAATGGCTACACTGTTATATGTACAGTACTCAGTTGTGATTATATGATTATGATAAGTCAACATTATTTCTCATTTCATCTACATAGAAAGGAAGGAAAACAGGAAAAAACAGAGGTCTCTCCTGCTTCTTGGCTAGCTATTTCACCACATCCCTGAATGCTGATTTGCCTGTCACAGTGGCATACAGTCCCTAGTTATTTCAAATACAACAGCTGGCAAATGTCCTTGTTGTTTTTTTATTGTTTCTTTTCATCACCTGTATAGCTCAATGGGACACTTACAGGGACATTTATATGTCTCCAAGGTATTCCCTTAATCTTTATCAGGAACTCTACATCACAAAGAAATAGAAATTAGCAGGTCATAAACTCCTAGGCAGGGTGATACAGTTGGCAATGATTAATCAGTGTAGCAATGAAATTGTGTCATCTAATCAATGCAGTGGCATCTGTGTCAATGCATGGTCATAGGTCAGGTGGGATATGCATAACAGAAGGAGCAAAACCTTATTTTCTGAAAGTAACAACCCAAGATATTATTCTGATAGCATTCATTGACCTCTGTTATACAAAAAACAGTGACAGAGCAGAAGAAAGTGTAAGTAGTTTTACTTTCTTGGTTGCTTGTTTACTTCATAAGGGTTAGAAAAGTCATCACGGTTCAAAAATGTTGTGGATGTATTACTTTTTATAAAACAACATCGAATCAATCCTCACTCTCCCTCCCCACTTTGTTGTAGGGATATCATGTCAAACAATAGTTTGTGTTGTATGATGGTATCAAAGACTTAGCATGCTAACAAGAGGTAAACTGGAATATTTTTTTCATCTGTTTCCAATTAATACCAGTTTAATACATCCTAAACTAGTTAATCATAACATGTATTGAAGTAAGCCAGAATAGTTGGCAAGCTGGAGGTTTACTGACATAAAGTTAGGCAAGGGTTCATTAACATGTGGCCTTAGGGCCTTATGCAGCTTTGACCTCATTTCAATAGAACACACACACATACACACTTATAAAATTGTTATTTACTTAGTATTACTGGATTTTATTAACATGAAACAAAGATACTTCTGGGATTTTCTGCTTCAATTCTCAAAGTGATTATTAGGTGCAGTCATTTAATTTTGGGCAAAGCTTCTCTTCTACCTCAAGCAACAAAATGACTGGGACAGCTTGAGTTATTTATCACATGTTCCATTACAATGAAGACACAAAAATGTTTTCCCCCATTGTACCAGTGGCAGAGACCTAAAATGACTAAGATTGGGAGGACATAGGTTCACAACCCTTCTCAGTCTTGAAGGTCCCACAGTAACACAGGGCACTGTTTCTCAACCTGTACTACCACACAGGGTGGTTATGATGATAAACAGAATGTTGCAAACTACGTTATTTTTTATTATTATTAGATTTATATTCTGACTATCTTCTGACACAAAGTATATATAGCACTCCCACTAGATTTTTCTATAACCACCATCTGCTGAAAGACAATGATTGGCTCTAAGTCACAAGTGTGTTTCCATGGCTCAGCATGAACTTGTGTCTCCCCAGGCCTGATCCAATAGTCTAACCACTACACCATGCACTCCTGGTTGAAAACCAGAATAAAATTATATATACAAATGAAGAAACAAACAGCTTCCAAATTATATTCATACTGAGAAGTGAATGTCAGTTTAGAATGTGGATGTTCTAACCAAGAAATGTCAGAGAAAGGCTGGAATCCTATATGCACATATTTCAGAATATTGCCCACTAAAATCAGTTGGGTTTATTTTTCAATATACATGCATAAAGGTTTACATATGGGACTTTCTTCAGTATACAACTTTATAAGGTTGAACGTACTATAAAACCTGACTCAGGTTACAGTCCTTCACATGCTTACTGGGAAGAAAATTGTCATGAAATATAATTTAGATTATTTCTGGTTGGCAAACTTGCTCTTTAGTGTAAAAAGGTGAAGGGGAAAGGTTCTCAAAGCCCCTTGAGAATCTGTGGCAAAGCAGATGTCAATAAATCATTTCTGTAGACAAAATTCATATTTATTAATGTCAATGCAAGGAGTTAGAGAGAAGTAAGATTGTCAGTTCCTTTTAAATGTTTCTATTTTTGTGCTTCAGGTAATTCCTTATAAATTACAGTAACTGCCATTTGTAATGGTTCAGGTAAATTTATGTGAGAGAGTGAATGTGTGTGTGTGTGTGTGTGTGTGCGTGTGTGTGTGCACATGTTACTGTTTCTTTTCTTTTCTTTTTTGTTCTGTCTGCAGGAAAACATTGTTATAGTCACCTTCCTTCTCCCTAAGGGAATGATATTAGCACAAAGGTACATGTAGACCTCTAAAATACAGCCAGGCTTTTTAGCTGAAAGTTTATGAGGATATAAAGGCACATACTGAAAAAGAGAGAAAAGCACATATGGTGACAAAGGCTGCCAGTGATAAACAGCCTAAATGTCCATTTCTGCAGTATAAGATTTTTAGTTGCTATTCACTTCATTTGCAGGGGGAGGACGTTACCCTTTCCCTGCATCTGAAGTGGAGTTATTTAACAACATTCCTTAGCTGGATCTGAAATTATATAGATTTATTCACTGCTTCCGTCAGCATTATTTCCAGTACCACATGGAACAGAAATTGCTAACTACTGAGTGCAGCAACCAGCAACCAGCCTCTCTGTTATTACAACATGCTTATAGTCATTGTACTCATATAAAGAAGAATAGTTAGCAATTTAGACTAAGAGGTCCCCCCCTGCCATTACTGATTTAAAAGTGCTTATCCACCTATCCTTAAGTTGGTGCAAAACAATGGTAGCCAAAGTTTGCTGTCCTCATTGCCAATTCTTACTGTGTCTGTTCCAGGCCACTGTCAAATAATGTCCTGAGTTTAAATCTGCCACTTGTTATGGGAATGGTGATTAGTCTTCTGTTCCAGCTTTGCAGCTGATCTCTTTCAGTTTGTTATTAACCAGCAGGAGAAATAGCCATCAATTATGGCCCTACAGCGGACATGTGGTGGGTCTGACTTCAAGATTTGTCTTCTTTAGGTTTCTTTACCTCTCCTCCCACATCCCATTTGGACAATTCCCAAGTTAAAATAACATGAAATAGAGACACCAGAAATAGCCTGGGAGAAAAGGGAGGCAAATCATGCTATGATTCTGCAATTAGGTAAGTCCTCTAAAGTGGAAGAACTGAAATTGACTAGCTTCTGGGCAGCCATATCTCTTATGGGGTGGTCTGGGAAGTAATTGGAAGTGACAAATACATGGAAACTGACAAATAAGCAGAAATACATTCCCTCTTTCTCCCAGATAAATAATGAAAACTCCTCTGCTTTGATGCAAGCCTGAAGAGAAGTTGGTGTCAAAACATAAAGTGTGTGGCCTGAAGAGAAGTTGGTGTCAAAAACATAAAGTGTGTATGCAGTTGGTAGGTGGGAGATGACAGGTATCGAAGGAACTCAGGAAGCAAAGTGTAATGGGAAAGACTGGGAGAGAAATGGCTGAGGAGAAAGCTTGCTAGTAAGCAGCGGGTGGGGCCATGACATCTCCTAAGACTCATAAATGCACATCTAATCACATCCACAATCGGCCACCTAACTTTCTCTCCAAGATAATGAGCAGTAAAATGTAACACATTTTCCACAACCTTGAGTCTATTTTTGGATGATGTTAGAATATGTGGTGCAAGTCATATTGTTGTATCATAACAGCTAATGCATATTTAAGCTCATCTCACTCATGGGCTGGGGATGCAATGAAGGCAACACCATAACAATAAGGCTCAAAATTGGTGTTGTTGGGACATGATTTGGCCATGCTGAGGAGCAAATGGGGACATGGCCTAAGACTAGTAAGGCAGAAGTCCAAATACCCACTCAGCAATGAAGCTCACTCACCCATCAGATTTCTTAGATTGTAGGCCCCTTTCTTGGATCTTTTATTCCATTTTAGTTATTGATATACATTGTTATGAAACTAAGAATAATGCTATCCTGAAATTCTCACCTTCATTTTCCTCTAACCATTCTCCTTCAGTTTAAAGTAAAGGAAATCTATTTTCATCCTCCCCCACCTCCCACCCCACCAGAGGAGAAGAACATTTTGATGAAATTTTCATTCTCAGGGTTTGAAGTTCTTTCATTTACAGTATCACCAGGTGGCCAAGGACTGTATGAGAGCATCCTGTCTTTCACTGCATAGTCATCTTCCCAGCAATCTGCAAACTACCTGGCCGTTCACGCTTCAGTTAAATCCAAATAAAGATACAAAGAAACTCTTTCCATGGATTTTTTTAAAAATAAAAATTAATTCAGGAAGTGGAATTTCAACAATTGAAACACAAATTTAGGTTCCTCTACATGTTTAGCCTTCACATACTGTATCTTACCCCTGTCCCTATTATGAGAAGTAATATTCGTGTTGTTTTGCAATTTAGATTATTTCTGGTTGGCAAAATTGCCTTTAGTGTAAAAAGGTGAAGGGGAAAGGTTGTCAAAAGGCTCCTTGAAAATCTGGACGATTTTCGTCCAGTCTCCCACCTCCCCTTTTTGGTTTAGAAGGTGGTGGCTTTACAGCTCTAGTGGGTCCTGGAGGAAACGGATTGTCTAGACCCCTTTCAGTCAGGTTTCAGGCCCAGTTATGGGATGGAAACAGCATTAGTTGAACTTATGAATGATCTCTGGCAGGAGCGGGATAGTGGCAGTGCATCCATCCTTGCTCTTCTTGACCTCTCAGTGGCTTTCGATACCATCGACCATGGTATCCTTTTGGGGCGGCTCAGGGAGTGGGGGTGGGCGGTGTGGTCTTGCACTGGTTCACCTCCTTCCTCCAGGGCTGGTACCAATCGGTGATGATAGGGAGCAAGAGATCCGACCCTCGGCCACTTCTTTGTGGGGTGCTGCAGAGTTTGGTACTCTCTCCACTCCTTTTCAACATATACGTGAAACCACCGGGTGAGATCATCTGTCACCACGGGGTGAGGTATCATCAATACACTGATGATACTCAATTGTACATCTCCATCCCGGGTGAGGTAAGTGATGTGGTGACTGCCCTCTCGTGGTGTCTGGGGGCTGTAGGGGTCTGGATGGGGAACAATAGGCTTCAACTGAACCCTGGTAAGACAGAGTGGCTGTAGGTTAATGGCTCTTCTGTATCTTGGACATTATTATCTCTGGTTCTGGATGGGATTGTACTGCACCAGACAGACCCAGTGCATAATCTGGGGGTCCTCCTGGACTCACAGCTCCTGCTCAAAGATCAGGTGGCAGCCATGTGCAGGAGAGCTTTTGCGCAGCTACGTGCTACGCACCAGTTACACCCCTTCCTGGATCGGGAGGCCCTTCGAACAGTCACTCATGAACTTGTTATCTCTCATATAGACTATTGCAATGTATTCTACATGGGGCTACCCTTGAAAAGTATCTGGAAGCTTCAGCTGGTCCAGAATGCAGCCACACGGGCTGTTTTTGGTGGCCCTAGGGCACATGTAACACCACTGCTGCGTGAGCTGCATTGGGTGCCAGTTTGCTTCTGGGTCGAATTCAAGGTGTTGGTTATCACCTTTAAAGGCCTACATGGCATGGGGCCAGGTTACCTGAGGGACCACCTCTTCCCCATTAGATCAGCCTGTCCCACCCGAATGTGCATAGAGGGCATGCTGCAGACCCCGTCTGTAAGACAACTCTGTTTGGCTGGGTCCAGGAAGTGGGCCTTCTCTTCAGTAGCTCCTACCCTGTGAAACATGCTGTCCCCAGAGGTGAGACTGGCCCCATCGCTCCTGGCCTTCTGGGGGAGTCTGAAGACCTGATTCTGCCACCTCACTTGGGGCAGAGAGGGGAATAGATCTACATGGGGATGGCTGCTATAGACCACTCCTCCCACACTTGGACTGTTTTAGACTCTCCTGACACTTGGACTTTTTACTTTTTTACTCTTATTTATATCTATTTATTACAGTAATTTTATATTTGTATATTTTATTTATTGTATGGTTGTTGTTTTAATTAATTATTGTAAACCGCCCAGAGTCCCCCGATGGGAGGAGATGGGCAGGGACAAATTGGATAAATTAATATAAATAAATAAATAAATAAATAAATAAAAGATCCTACTTAGGACATTTATTTTTGCTTCATTTAACAATTAAATAGTTCCTTGTGACAATAATGATACATCTTTGCAATATATGGGAAGTGTAAGGTAAAGTGCTACAAGGTGGGAAGGAGTAATCCACTAACGTACTTAGGCAGTATATAAAATTTGTGGAACTGTACCGAACAGTCTTTAAATCTATTCCCAAGCAGCTGAATGGCACAACCTTTACTGAAGAGAGGTATTAGGTTGCCTTCTGTTTCTCTATTCAGTAAGCCCATGACTTAACAGACTTTGGTTTAGTGGACTTTGGATTTCATGATAAAACCTGCTGGATCTGAGTTTCATCCACATTTTAGGCAGTAACATACTTTGTCTCAAGCAATATTGTCAAATCCGTGTGAACAATATTTATTGCTTCTTCTAAAAGCAGATATTCACTGTTATCAGTAGAATAGGATTTCTCATGTGTCAGTGGGGTACTGGACTCAAAAAAAACCCTTACCATTTAATGGACACTTAGATTTAACAGACATTCTTTCCCCCTATGAACAGTCTATTCATTCAAGAGTTTATTATAATTTTAAGCGCAGATGAGAACAATGGCTATTCTTGACCTGGCTCCACCCGTTCATTTCTGAAACCAAAATGCTTTTTAAATATGTATTTATTCCAATCAATGACATACTTGCTTAAGAAACAGGACAGGCTACAGGTGGGAATTGGAAAGGGGAAAGGAATAAATGCCTCATCTAGTCAAATAAACTCCTTTACCCAAAGCATTTTTTAATCCCTGTTACCACTGCAATCCAGAAAATGAAGCAAGACTCATGAAGACACCACATTGTCTATTTCTTGAAACAGCTGCATCAGTTGCTGATTGCTTTCTAAGTCCTATTCAAAGTGCTTACATCAGTATACAGAGCCTTGTAAGACTTAGGTCCAAGTCATCCACAGCACCATCTTCTCCTGTGCTCTTCTCACATTTTTTTGCTTTTCAGTGGAGTACTTTTAGCTGGTCCCACCCTGGTTTCATCTAACATCAAAAGTTTTTCTCCATCCTGGAACTGTCATTGTGTAACACTGGAACTGAGTCAAGCCCCCTCCTTATTACAGTTTAGGAGAGAGTTTAAATAGGCTGCCCAGAATAAACAGTAGATAAATATCAAGTAAATATATCAAATAAATAAACTGAACTTAGAGGACAATATGTTTACGCCAGTGACATTGTCTTTCATAATTTTAATGTATGGACAATGCTGGCTCTTCAGAAATACACACTGCTTTTCCTGCCTCCATGCTAAGATTTGTTTTCTGGTGCAATGCATATTATTTCAAAAGAGGCCAATGTAACAATTGTTGGATGGCAATTTGGTAAGATCTTTCAGCCATCTGTAATAGTGCAACAGAGTAGAGATTCAAGCTGGGAAAAGTATCTTATTAGAATATAACAGAACAATGCCTCTGCCAGAAGAAACAGTGGTGGCAGCAGCCGCAGAAGGCAGAGACAGCATTCAGACAAAGCAATCTCTTCCCTGTATAGCCATTTTTCTTTCTTCATATTCTTTTTGCAAATTCAACAAAGAGCCTAACATTGAGGTTTCAGCATCACCCACCATGTTGATTTCCCCAGAGGGCATGTGGTTACCGTACTGCATTTGGGGAAAAGGGAGTTGGTGCACATACCATCCTGGAGGAAGAAGAAAAGTTACCTTGGAGCTAAAATACCATTGGAGGGAGGGATGGAGCTGCAAAACAGATAGGAAGGCCTCCTCATTCAGGATCCTTTTTGGACCAAGCAATGCCAGTGCAGCAATGTGGGGAAAGAACTACATTTTTCTTCACAAAGCCAACAACACAAGAAACAGGTTGGGGGAAGGTGAGGTTTTGCACAACTGAGGTAAAGTAGTGAAGCCTGCTTTGTAGTATCAGGCTGCTAGAGATTTCTTTGTTCTCTCTCATGTGCAGTCTATTGGAGTCTGAAGAATAGGACAGCACAGGGTAGCTGTTTCTATTTGCAGCTGAACTTTCTTGCAATTCAGCCACAATTGCCATCCTACAGCATCTGCCTTTGATGACTACTTCATTAAAATCTGTATTTTGTAGCTAAGAAGCTCAGATAACAAAAGAAAATGTATGCTTGGCTTGATGATTCTTCTTTGCTATCAGTTGTGAAACAAATATGCTAAAAATCAAGACAAATACCAACATGAATGAGACAAATGCATGTTAACATAGTCTTCTTTGTATATCTCCATCTGGATAGGAATCATATGCACTAATGAATGTTCCAGATAAATCTCCAACCTCACTGGAACTTCACATGCTGATACTACAGTATCTGATACAGATAAGTGCACTATATGGCATCTTTGGGGATGAATAAATATTTGCAACTCTGCAAATGTTCGTACCAAATTTTAAATTAAACATCTGTAGAATAATTCAGAGACTAATGAATGGGGTTGTGCAAGGTGGTTGAGGAGTCTCTTTTAGCATTCTTCACTTTTTAAAAAGATGGCATATTTAAAGTAGTGCTGAGCTCTTTGAAGAATAAAGACTTCTTACTAGCACTTTCTGAAATGGCCTGTTTGTTGTAGTTATATGTCAGTTCCAGGAAGCACAGGCAAAGGATTGTCTATATCTTCAAGAGCCTACACCATGATAAATGTGCTGGCCTTTAGTTAATAGTAGAAGAAGCCACTCAACTATCTTGCACATTTAGAAAGTAAGCACTGACCACTACCATAGGTGTTTTCCGGTAAAGGACAAACACTAGATAACATTTATCCCAAGATAGATCCACTGGCAGCAAAGCAACCAAATTTATTCAGAACAGTTAATACTACTACCAAGCAGCTATTTATTTACTTTATTGATTATATTATCAAGTGAAATTACTGTTTATGTAGAAAGAATATATGTATATACAGACAACTCAGGGCCAAAATCTGTCGGAAGCTTCCTCTGTGCAGACCTCATTGAAATCAATGGAAACAACAAAGTAAATTAATTTCAAAGAGATTAGTAGAGAAGAGAGGGAAATTGTCTCACTCTTTTAAAAAGCAGAGTAGTTCAGTAGTTGATAGCTGCTACTAATTAGCCTAATTATTTCTCCATGTCAGGAAATCGGTACTACAATTACACATAGTCCTTCTCTCTGAGCATTATTTTTTTGCAATCCTTTTATTCAAGTGAGCATACTGGTGTTAAGTATTTCATAAACACCGATATCATAATCCCTTCTTAACCTTGTGACTAGTGGATGTCTTTATGTTCTGAAGCACTGAAAAGCAGCAGAGAGGAGGGCATATACTATTTCTCTCACAGCACTATGATATTAACTGTGTAAGTAGAATATTTGCTATTCAGGATTTTTGTTTACAGATTTTGCCACATGAATTTTACTAGCTCTTACTAAAATTCAGTTTGTAGGCTTGGACCATATTTCAGAGTCAGCCATTGATAATTCTGAAATAAATGCAACCATTAACAATGTACAACAATGTAGATTGTCTAATATTACATTTTAAATGTTATACAGTATATAACTAATGTAATGATTATACTCATTACCACATGATTATAAGCAGTATTAATAACTTATAAGTATTCTCTGGTAGTTGTAATGATTGAAAATAGGACTACTACATTTCTTTATTTGGCCTAAACCTTTGGGGACTGCCCCATCAATTGGGTAATGCTCATTGTTCACAAATGAAGATGTGCCTTGTTCATTAGGACAATTCATTGATATAAAAGCAAACAGAACAGTCCCTACGCATCAAAGCATGTAATGTTCATCAGAGATCTCAGAAGACATTAGAAGAAGGATAGCATCCACAGAGGCACCATTTTGCTGCCTTTGGAGATTTTTGTTGACTGTGCTACTGAAATCTGGCAGCATGATTTGGTATCAACATTTGGCATAAAAACCATTGTTTTACTACTTTAATAATTACTTAATGTTGTAATATAATTTGCATTTGTTCTATCATGATTACAAAGGGGGAGGGGGGAATAGAGATTTGGTTCCATATTTTTATTTTTGCCCCTGGCTTTTCTTCTATGATACCAGTAACTGTAATGATTGCCTATTCTAAAATGCATCAGATTCATAAGCAGGAATTCAAAGATATCTGATTTATTAAAGAACAGCATGCAGGATCACGAAGAAAGCTGAGAATGGTAAAAGTGCAGGTAAATTCAAACTAAAAACCCTCGGTGAAAATGAAATCCCTCCCCTCCTTAGAATCTTCTCAAGTCCACAACCACAGGTGCTCTTAACGGTTTCTGATAGTCTGCGGGAAAAGTCCTTGAACAGAGAAAATAACCCAAACACATTCCATTGTCCTGATTTCACATACAGAGCTTGGTATACAGCGGCTCCCTCCTATACAGAAACATGCATCAGATCCATGGCATGAGAAATATTACAATGTTTGAAATACATTGAAACAGTGAACATGACATACTGCCCCCCCCCCCAAAATGCACAATGCATCAAGCAGAAGGTTTCAAAGGATAAGCAAGGTGAAAACAGTTAATTAAATCAGGACCATTAACATGGTGAGCGGACACCCATTCAGGATGGGGAAAGTGCTTCCATTGGACCAGGTATTGCAGGGTGCCCCAAAGTTTCCGAGAATCAACAATGTCTTTGATCTCAAAGTGTTGTTGCCCATCAATCATAATAGGAGTTGGAGGAGGAGGCAGAGGGTACCAACGTAGCGACGGGTGTACAGGCTTTAGCAGACTGCAATGGAAAACAGGGTACAGGCACTTCAAATTGTGACACAGTTGCAACTTAACAGTAACTGGATTAACAATATCAGTGATAGAAAAAGGACCAATAAATGTGAGAGCAATGTTTTAGAGGGTTGAGGGGATTTGATAAATTTAGTGGATAAATAAACCTGATTCCCAACTTTAAAGTCATGTTGTGGAGAGCAATGTTTGTCAGCCTGAGACTTGTAAGCAGCCTGGGCATCAGCCAAAGCTTGCTGAATTACTGGCCAGGAATTAGACAGTTTAACAGCCCAATCAGATGCAGAACATGCCGGGGAGGGAGGTTGCGGCAGTTCAGGGATGGGAACAAAGTCGTGCCCTGAAACAACTTGAAAAGGAGTTTGTCCGGTACTTTGATGTACAGCATTGTTGCAAGCAACTTCAGCAAAAGGCAACAGTTCAACCCAATCATCTGTCCTGATGGTAGTTAATGTATGCTCT